>NC_134886.1:7500-45000 GCF_041734735.1 Babylonia areolata | reverse complement strand
CTCTCAACACACCCTGCAACTCCTCTCAACACTCCCTCCAACTCTCAACACTCCCACCAACTCTCAACACTCCCACCAACTCCTCTCAACACTCCCACCAACTCTCAACACTCCCTGCAAGTCCTCTCAACACTCCCACCAACTCTCAACACTCCCATCAACTCCTCTCAACACTCCCACCAATTCTCAACACTCCCACCAACTCTCAACACTCCCATCAACTCCTCTCAACACTCTCTTCAACTCCCCTCAATATTCCTCTCAACACTCCTTCCAACTCCTCTTAACACTCCCTCCAACTCTGATCGGTCGATCTTCGCACAGGGGTAAGCATGATTGATCGATTCCCGGAGGTCAGCGGTAATCACCGAGGCACCAGGGACTTTTAGCGACGCGTGAGGTATCGTTGAATTCCGTGACCTCCCGGAGCTTCGCTCTGTCAGGTGGCGCGCGCGACAGGAAGACTTCAATCACGTGATTACAGCGGCCTGAAAGACGCGGTTCGATGTGTGTGCCTGTGAAAAAGACTCTGGTCGCTTGTTCAATATACTGTCGATTGATGAATACACCATCGATTGACCAGGAGTCCTTGGTCGGTTCCCCGTATGGCTGCTGCTCGACTTCAGTTTGGCGTTGAGAGCTGACTGTTTTGTAAACCCGTCTGATTCCAAGTCATATAGGCTTGTGGTTAGGTTCTGATCGATAAGAGAGATGTTGTGAATAGAAAGACAGAAGATGGAGAGAGAGAGTGGGGGCGGGGGGAGAGAGGGAGAGAGGAAGAGAGCAAGCGAGCGAGCGAGTGAGAGGGAGAGAGAGAGAGAGAGAGAGAGAGAGAGAGAGAGAGAGAGAGAGAGAACAAGGATTTTATGACCATACAACTGGTCGTGCTGACAATGTTAGAGTGAACCGTAGTTATAGTATACAATGAACAAAATCAACAATGTCAAATTAAAAAGAAAAAAGGCACAAAAAGGGAAAAAGCATTTATTTATCGACATCGGATTGCATCTTCTTCTTTGTTCGTGAGCTGCAGCTCATGTCTTGTCTTGTCTATAATCCTGTGGGAATCCCTATACAGGGCAACAATCCACAATAGGGAGCTGCCCTCTAGGTGACTGATGTCTGAGTGTGACCGTTAAGCCCCCTAGTTAAGCCAGGGTACCCCGGACCCCACACAGCATCAGTCAAAAAACAAAAAACAACAAAACTGTCCTGTAGCTATACTGAGCCTGAGGCTCGCAGCCAGGCCTCAGTCCTGGTCTTGAAAGACTGAGGCGAAATGGCTGAGATTATAATCTGGAATCTGGTTCCACAGGTGGACAGCTGAAGGGGAGTGCCTGTGGGGGTCAGTGCGGGAGAAAGGTACCTGTAGTTTCTCTGGGTGGCCTCGGACAGTTCTATTTGTCCGCACAAGAGTACCTTCCCGGGGTGCAACCTCAACCAAACCACCCATGAGCTCCCACGTTCACTCGTATGTACACGAGTGGGCTTTTACATGTATGTTTTTACCCCATATAGGGTTTGTATGATAAACGTATCTACCAAGGTCATGGAGGCAATACTCATCTTGCATCAAACGTTGAAACTCGTTCATCGAAGGATAAAGCATGTATTTTTATGATATACTTCTGTCGTAAATCGTTAAAATATGTGCAGCGGAAAAGAATATGCAGTTCACCAGCCGCCGTGGCGAAGTGGTTAGCGTCGCGGACTGACGGCTGGGAGGACGCGGGTTCGAATCCCAGCGGAGGTGGGTTTTTCGGCCCGTGGCCGGCTCTTACCCAGAGTTGAGTGTGCTGTGGGCTTAAATGGGGAGACTGGGACCACACAGTTGAGTGTCATCCACTTCAAGGATGCGTCTTTGGGTGTGTTGCTCTAATTACCTGACCAACACTGCAAGTGTCTGTATCTCTCGGGCCTGGTTAACGCCGGGATATCGTTATGACAGGAAGCGTAGAGTCTACGCAGTCCCAAACCAAAATGGACCTCCATAGCAACATCGTCATCGTCATCCTCCTCCTCCTTCATCATCATCAATATAAACAAAACAGCCTCAAAGTATGTTGCCTCTCATGCCCTGCTCTCATGGTGACCTCAGTTTCGATACCCCTCCACTTCCGTGCTTGGGGTGAATCCTGTCAATATTGTCAGTGTCGGCAGATTCATGGCGGGCTGTTGTTTGAGGGACGTGGTGGCGGTCTCCACTCTGGGAGGGACGCTCACTCAGTCTGGCTCCGCGACTAAGCCATTATTGTCGTTAGTAGGGGGTTTAGTAGGTGGTGTCCTAAGTACGTTAAATCAGAACAGGCACTACGGAACACCACCGAAGTGACTCAGCAGCAGTGCTGGGTCTCCTCTGGTGTGTGGCCTCCTGGCGACCTAACATCGATGGCTCTCTGTGGACTGCCGACGCTGGAACTGCGACGGACGAACCCGGGTGTGGCCGTGTATGGGGGAATCTAAATGAGCGGCGTGGGAGTAATGCCACTGAAACGGTGCTGATGATCAGTGGGGCAGCAAAAAAAAGAAAAAGAAAAAAAGTATATGCAGTTCCGTTTCTAAGGCATTGTATCAGAAAGAACATATGAGGTCTTGCTCTGATACAGCAGTGTAACGTTTCTTTGTGTGTCTGTAGTTTGGGTATACCTGATCTAAATCGTATCAGGATATCACGGATATGTTTGTTGGTCACTGTTGTGTGAAGTAGGATTCCAAGGATACGGATGTTTTGAATGCGTGGCAAACACTAAATCTAGTGCTGCTTCTGTGTTCATCCCACTTTTGGTAGTAACAATCTATCAGTCAATGCTTGAAAAATCCAAGAAATATAAGTTGGTCAGCCACCCCCTGATTCTCCCATACAAATCCAAAACCCGTCTCGTGTACAGTTTTACAAACATGAGATACCCAACAAATCGTACCATCATTATGAAGTGATAGGAGCATGTTGTGTGCTTTTCGTATAAGTCTGGAATCATCTAGTGTTAAACGTAAGCAGTATTTGATGCAAGCAACATCAGTAAAAACCTATAAGGGGTAACGTCCAGTTTCGCCGTATACCATGTCGTTTGGAGTTCGGGAGCTGACATTCAGCAATTTCTTTAATGCAAAAGTGTGAACATTTTCCACAGCTTTCTGTTGTGTTAAACCCCATATTTCTGCACAATACAATAACATTGGCTTAATTTGTGTGTCAAGTAGTTTTACTAAAAATGGTTGCTGAACAATCTCCTAATCCCCAAAGAGTTCTAAAAATGTCAATGACCTCTTTTCTCGCTTCACAAGTTAATTCACTGACGGCTTTACTAAATGCTAAATTTCTGGAAAAAATCAGACCTAGATATTTATAGGAATTTACCAAAATGACAAGACAAGACACACACACAGACACACACACACACACACACACACACACACACACACACACACACACACATACACATAGGCACACAGACACAGATACACAGACATACATACACACACACACACACACACACACACACACACAGAGCTACACACACAGAGCTACACACACACACACACACACACACACACACACACACACACACACACACACACACACACACACACACACACACACACGCGCGCGCGCGCGCGCGCGCGCGCGCGCGCGCGGATTGATGCTTTGTGATACGATCTGATCTCTCAGCTGTGGCACAAACGACCATTGCCTCTGATTTGGATTGAGACTTTCTGCTTTCCAGTTGGTGCTCAATCATGCATTGGATAGAATAGTATAGTATAGTACAGTATAGTATAGTACTAGCAGTATATTATACTTGCAGTGTGTGTGTGTGTGTGTGTGTGTGTGTGTGTGTGTATGCGCGCGCGCGCGTTTGGATTTGTGAATTCTTTCCATTCCTACATTTTGGATAATTTGAAATCAAGTTTATTTGTAAAGGTATTACTTGATACTGATATCATTTTATGTTCGTGTTTTTGCTGTTTGTATTACAATGTGATGATGTTGGTTTACTGTTTATCCTGCACAATGGATATCAGTTTATTCTGTACAATGGATATCAGTTTATTCTGCACAAGGGACATCGGTTTATTCTGTACAAGGACATCGGTTTATTCTGTATAAGGGACATCGGTTTATTCTGGGATATCGGTATATTCTGCACAAGGGATATCGGTTTATCATGCACAAGGGATATCGGTATATCCTGTACAGGGGATATCGGATTATCTTGCACAAGGGATATCGATTCTGCAAAGAAGATATCGGTTTCCTCTGCACAAGAGATATTAGTATATTTTGGGATATCGGTTTATTCTTCACAAAGGATATCGGTTTATTCTGCACAAGAGATACCGGTTTATTCTACACAACAGATATCAGTATGTTCTGGGTTATCGGTTTATTCTTCACAAAGGATATCGGTTTATTCTGCGCAAGAGATATCGGTTTATTCTGCACAAGGGATATCAGTTTATTTTGCACAAGACATATCAGTATATTATGGGATATCGGTTTATTCTGTACACCACCACCCCTCCCAGTCCACCCTCATTTACAGGGCCAGTAAAAACGTACAGCACCCGTTAACCCTCCACCTCTCATTTGCATAACGCCCAATGGGCGGTGAAGTGGGGTTAAGTGGTGGGGGCGTTTTGTGAGAGGGTTGAAATGGAATATCAATGATGCTGGTTATGAAGTCGGCTGACAAACATCGTGACCATGCATGTGTTGGTGGTCTGGGCCAAGGAAAGTTGTGTGAATGTCTGATCAACTGACTGCCCATCTGTCTGTCAATCTGACTGTCCATCTGACTGTCTCACACACGAAAATAAAAGTTGAAAAATAGGGAGTCGCGGTAAGGGGGAGTAATTAATCATAAACACCTTCCATTTTCGCGCCCAAGCTACCAGGATTATGCCCCTTTGTTCGTGATGCTATCAGAGTCAACAAAGACTGTCGCCAACAAGGCCCGCACAGAGCCAGCAGGCCACCCCAAGTAAGCACGCATTAACAGGCTTCATACAGGGTGATGAAAAGAAACCCTAAAAGCCACTGTAAGAGAGTTGGTGAGAGATGTCGAATGCATTCAGCCACTGGGTCAAAATGCTGGTTAATCCCTCCCCACCCCTTTTCCCACATGCGTCCCCCCCTCCTCCTGCAGAAAGAAAAAATCACCAAAATGTCATGAGGATGAGAGACCATTGGCAGACAACCCTAAATCATTTTTGCAACATAACTCCTGACTTCCCACAACTTCGAGAGCCAGTTTTGTTGTTGTTGTTGTTATCATCAACTTGATTTCTTTCGCTTTTATCATCATCTTGCAAGTGGCGCAGAGCAGTGAGGGGCGTGGTAAGACAGCACAGCAGTGATGACAATCACGAAGTGCAGTGTTGGGGCGGGGTAAATCAAAAGGGAGCGGGGTGGGTCACCAACTGAAAATGATCAGCTTGTTAGTTCCTTGAAAAGTAGGCGGGTGTGTGGGTAAGTGAATACAACCCGGGGTATTAAGCACGAAACCAAAGTAATTGTATCTTTTGATTTCATCCGCTGTTTCTACAATTGGCGTCCCCGTGCGAAAAGACCCAGTTTTGAATAGTCTCACTCGGACTGGAAGGTTTCTCCTGACGTCAGTCAAACGTGTGCGTCATCCTCCCCCTGCCTCAAGGCCCCCCCCCCCTAACAACCCCCCCCCTCCCCACATGTTGGTCACCAGTCAGCTGCCACTTTCCGCCATTGCTGACACAGAGAACGTGAACAGCCCATTGCTGACACAGAGAACGCGAACAGACCATTGCTGACACAGAGAACGTGAACAGACCATTGCTGACACAGAGAACGCGAACAGACCATTGCTGACACAGAGAATGTGAACAGACCATGCTGTGAAACACAGAGAACGTGAACAGACCATTGCTGACACAGAGAACGAGAACAGACCATTGCTGACACAGAGAACGCGAACAGACCATTGCTGAAACTGAGAAGGTGAACAGACCATTGCTGACACAGAAAACGTGAACAGACCATTGCTGACACAGAGAATGTGAACAGACCATGCTGTGAAACACAGAGAACGTGAACAGACCATTGCTGACACAGAAAACGTGAACAGACCATTGCTGACACAGAGAACGAGAACAGACCATTGCTGACACAGAGAACGTGAACAGACCATTGCTGAAACTGAGAACGTGAACAGACCATTGCTGACACAGAGAACGTGAACAGACCATTGCTGACACAGAAAACGTGAACAGACCATGCTGTGAAACACAGAACCGTGAACAGACCATGCTGTGACACAGAGAACGCAAACAGACCATTGGTGAGACACACAGAACGTAAACAGACCATTGGTGAGACACACAGAACGTAAACAGACCATTGGTGAGACACACAGAACGTGAACAGACCATTGGTGAGACACACAGAACGTAAACAGACCATTGGTGAGACACACAGAACGTAAACAGACCATTGGTGAGACACACAGAACGTGAACAGACCATTGGTGAGACACACAGAACGTGAACAGACAAAGCTGACACAAAGAACGTGAATAGACAATGCTGACACAAAGAACGTGAACTGACCATTGGTGTGACACAGAGAACGTGAACTGACCATTGGTGTGACACAGAGAACGTGAACTGACCATTGGTGTGACACAGAGAACGTGAACAGACAATGCTGACACAAAGAACGTGAACTGACCATTCGTTCGATATACAGATAACGTGAACAGACCATTGGTATGACACAGAGAACGTGAACAGACCATTGATGTTACACAGAGAACGTTAACAGACCATTGATGTTACACAGAGAACGTGAACAGACCAATGCTGTGACACAGAAAACGTGAACAGACCAATGCTGTGACATAGAAAACGTGAACAGACCATTGGTGTGAGACACAGAGAACGTGAACAGACCATTGGTGTGACACAGTATCAGTGTCAGTATCAGTAGCTCAAGGAGGCGTCACTGCGTTCGGACAAATCCGTATACGCTACACATCTGCCAAGCAGATGCCTGACCAGCAGCGTAACCCAACGCGCTTAGTCAGGCCTTGAGAAAAAAAAAAGAAAAAAAAAAAGTAAGATAAAATAAGATAAAATAACCGAACCAAACCAAACCAGCAAACAAAACAAAACAACAACAACAACAAAAAAGAATTAAAAAAAAGGAAATAAATAAATAAATAATAGATAAATACATTAAAAAAAACCTACTAATAATAATAATGATATTTATAAGACGCAAAAACTTGATGAAGTCAACTGTAAGTGTACCCCCCCCCCCCAAAAAAAAAAAAAAAAAGAAAAAAGAAAAAAAAGAAAAGAATAAATAAATAAATGACACAGAGGTGAACAGACCACTGGTGTGACATACAGAACTTGGACAGACCATTGCTACACAGAGAAGGTGAACAGACCATTGGTGTGACACACAAAAAACGTGAACAGACCATTGCTACACACAGAACGTGAACACACCATTGCTACACACAAAACGTGAAGAGACCATTGCTGACACACAGAACGTGAACAGACAATTGCTACACTACTACACGCAGAACCTGGACAGACCATTGCTACATGCAGAAAGTGGACAGACCATTGCTACACACAGAACGTGAACACACCATTGCTACACACAGAACGTGAACACACCATTGCTACACAGAACGTGAAGAGACCATTGCTACACACAGAACGTGAACAGACAATTGCTACACTACTACACGCAGAACCTGGACAGACCATTGCTACATGCAGAACGTGGACAGACCGTTGCTACACGCAGAACGCGAACACAGACAAGATGAACAGATCATTGGTGTGACACACATAACATGAACAGACTATTGCTACACAACGAACGTGAACAGGCCATTTGTGTGACACAGAACATGAACAGACCATTGCTGACACACAGAACTTGAACAGATCATTGCTACACGGATAACATGAACACACCATTGGTGTGACACACAGAACGTGAACAGACCATTGCTGTGACACACAGAACGTGAACAGGCCATTGCTGTGACACAGGAAACGTGAACAGACCATTGGTGTGACACACAGTACGTGAACAGACCATTACTACATGGATAACATGAACAGACCATTGATGTTACACAGAGAACGTGAACAGACCATTGCTCACACAAAGAACGTGAACAGATAATGCTGACGCACAGAACGTGAACAGACCATTGCTGTGACACAGAGAACGTGAACAGACCATTGGTTTGATACACAGAACGCGAACAGAACATTAGTGTGACGCAGGGAACGTGAACCGACCATTACTACACAGAGAACGTGAACAGAGCATTGCTACACAGAGAACGTGAAAAAGCCATTGCTGGGATACAGACAACTTAAAAAGACCGTTGCTTGGATACAGAGAACTTGAAAAGACCATTGCTGGGATACAGAGAACTTGAAAAGACCATTTCTGGGATACATAGAACTTTGAAAGACCATTGCTGGGATACAGAGAACTTGAAAAGACCATTTCTGGGATACATAGAACTTTGAAAGACCATTGCTGGGATACAGAGAACTTGAAAAGACCATTTCTGGGATACATAGAACTTTGAAAGACCATTGCTGGGATATCAGAGAACTCTGAAAAACCATTGCTGGGAAACAGAGAACTCTGAAAAACCATTGCTGGGATACAGAGAACTCTGAAAAACCATTGCTGGGAAACAGAGAACTCTGAAAAACCATTGCTGGGATACAGAGAACTCTGAAAAACCATTGCTGGGATACAGAAGCAACAAGAGAACGCGAGCGGAGCAGGAACAAAAGGCTGTCAGTCAGAGGTCAGGGGTCAGGGGGTGACGATTTCTCACAGTCGTCAGGAACACGACGGGCAGTGAAAACAGCAACACAGGGTGGCTCGGGTGGCAGCGTGGGTGTTTGCAAACACCCTTTTCTGGCTTTCTCATTACCTTTGTTGTCTTCTATGAATTATTCATGCTTTTTTTTTCATTTTTCTTTTCTTTTTTTCTTTTTCTTTTTTTGACGCCTTCGCTAAAAATTGACATGATCTAATAACGAAATAATAATAATGATAGTATTTATATAGCGCTGAATCTTGTGCAGAGACAAATCTAGGACAGGGAAGACAAGGTAGGGTGTAACGACTGGTTTTGGTCCAAGCTTTTGCAAGAGAGAATGCTATTTCTAACCAACATAATCGTTATGATTGCTTCAACAGATTATGCCGGTTTCTGCATATGACATTAGTTGCTGTGTCGCTGGCAAATGTTTCCACAAGGTTGGATTTTAGCAGTACGGGAAAATAACTATAAAATGCAAATGATCAAATTAAGTGATGATTCCCTCAATATTAGTTTTTAGCAGTACGGGAACATAATTATAGAATGCAAATGATAAAAATAAGTGATATTTGACTCAATGTTAGTTTTTAGCAGTACGGGAAAATATAGATTGCAAATGACCAAAGTGAGTGATATTTCCCAAAGATTAGTTTCTAACACGAGAGAAATCAAGATTGCAAATGATCAAATTAACTAATGTTTCACCAAGATAAGGTTATAGCAGTACGGGTAAATGGTGATTGCAAATGATGAAATCAACTGCTGATCGATCTTCCATTTCGTCAGCGCAATGAAGAAAGCAAATGTATAACACATTAATTTAAAAGAAAAAAAAATCATTCCGAGAGCCCTGCTATCAACACTGAAGATTGTTTGAATGGTATCCTTAGTAAAGTTTAAACTGACAGAGCTGATTACAGTCTCATTTGATGGTGACTTTGTACCCATGTCATATAGAGTCCAGCCACCCCCACACAACCCTTTCAGGGCCAACAAGCTGGGAATGTCCATTCTGCAGAATCAAGGGAATAATGGAAAAGAAAACTGGGCACACAAGTACAGTCATAGCCATGCACATAAAACTATGGAATGCCTCGAGCACCCAAAATCACATGTAACAACAGATATAGAAGAAAAACAAAACAAAAAACAACACTACATGCAAAATGATATGTAACAACAGGCATGGAAAAAAGACATAAAATGATATGCAACAACAGGCATACAAAAACCAAAAAGGTATGCTCATAACCACGTGTAGCAAAAGTCACAAAAGACACACAAAATCAAATTAAAACAGGCATAGAAAAACAACGACATGATACATAAAACCATACGTAACAATATGTATACAAAAACAAAATCTTGTCCAAGAAACGAATGTCCAGAAGACGTCACCATGTGTCCAGGAATAGTAACGAGGTCACCATGGTCCAGGAATAGTAACGAGGTCACCATGTGTCCAGGAATAGTAACGAGGTCACCATGTGTCCAGGAATAGTAACGAGGTCACTATGTGTCCAGGAATAGTAACGAGGTCGTCACGTGTTCAGGACTAGTAACGAGGTCCCCATGTGTCCAGGAACGGTAACGAGGTCACCACTTGTCCAGGAACATTGACGAAGTCACCATGTAACCAGGAATAGTAATGAGGTCACCACGTGTCCCGGAATAGTAACCAGGTCACCATATGTCCGGGAATAGTAACGGGGTCACCATGTGCATTGATAAAACATGGGGTGGTGCCTTGATATAACAAGGGATGGTGCATTGATTACATATGGGAAGTTGCATTGATAAAACATTGGGTGGTGCCTTAATAAAATACGGGATGGTGCCTTGATAAAACACGGGATGGTGCATTGATTGAACATGGGATGGTGCATTGATTGAACATGGGATGATGCCTTGATAAAACACGGGATGGTGCATTGATTGAACATGGAATGGTGCATTGATTGAACATGGGATAGTGCCTTGATTGAACACGGGATGGTGCATTGATTGAACATGGGATGGTGCCTTGTTTGAACATGGGATGGTGCCTTGATAAAACACGGGATGGTGCATTGATTGAACATGGAATGGTGCCTTGATTGAAAATGGGATGGTGCCTTGATTGAACACGGGATGGTGCATTGATTGAACATGGGATAGTGCATTGATTGAACATGGGATGGTGCCTTGATTGAACATGGGATGGTGCCTTGATAAAACACGGGATAGTGCATTGATTGAACATGGAATGGTGCCTTGATTGAAAATGGGATGGTGCCTTGATTGAACACGGGATGGTGCATTGATTGAACATGGGATGGTGCATTGACTGAACATGGGATGGTGCCTTGATTGAACATGGGATGGTGCCTTGATAAAACACGGGATGGTGCATTGATTGAACATGGGATGGTGCCTTGATTGAAAATGGGATGGTGCCTTGATTGAACATAATAATAATGATAATTCATGGTTTTTCTATGGCGTGATATCCAGTACTAATGCTGCTCAAAGCGCCATACATAATCAAGCTAGATATAAACATAGCATAAAAACATTACAACAGCTCAATCTAATGCGTTCACAGAACGAATCAAAAAGCATAATCCACCAAATAATTAAAAAAAATCAAGTAAATAATGCTTTGATTAAAATGAAATGCACTCCATAAAACACACATTTCATAAACACACACACACCCACATGCGCGCACGCACACACACGCACCCACACCCACACGCACATTCACGCACACGCGCACGCCCAGACACATGAAATATATCAACTACACTAAAATAGGATTACATATGTATAAAAATATATCTAGCATAAAACTCCATGTAGCGAACAGACTTTGGACTATCCATTTTGCGGAGTACAGAAAAGGTGCGTTTTCAGTTCTGACTTAAAGGACTGGAGAACAGGAACATGCCTGAGGGACGATGGCAAAGAATTCCAAACGGGCGCAATAGCCGAGTGGTTAGAGCGTTGGACTTTCAATCTGAGGGTCCCGGGTTCGAATCACAGTGACGGCGCCTGGTGGGTAAAGGGTGGAGATTTTTACGATCTCCCAGGTCAACATATGTGCAGACTTGCTTAGTGCCTGAACTCCCTTCGTGTGTATATGCAAGCAGAAGATCAAATACGCACGTTAAAGATCCTGTAATCCATGTCAGCGTTCGGTGGGTTATGGAAACAAGAACATACCCAGCATGCACACCCCCGAAAACGGAGTATGGCTGCCTACATGGCGGGGTAAAAACGGTCATACACGTAAAAGCCCACTCGTGAACGCAGAAGAAGAAAAAAAAAATTCCAAACTTGAGGTGATGATGGAGTCTCCCGTCGGACCGACGGATGAGCAGGCAGGCAGGCTTATTTGTCGGTGTATGTCCTCATATGGGAGAAGAGGCCGATTCTAAATGCGCAGCACTTCCCACAGGTGTTGCAAGGGAAAACGTCTCCAGAAGTTGAGCCTTGCTTCCTTCGCTCACGCTTCTCCTTTATGGCCAGCGTTCTCTTGTTTTCAAACGTCTTTATGCCACTAGAGTACAACATCCTCCAGCGAGAGCGGTCAAGGGCATCAGTTTCCCAGGAAACGATGTCTATGTCACAGGCTTTGAAGTTTGTCTTCAAGGTGTCCTTGAAGCTCTTGCAGGGTCTTCCACGTTCACGGTGGCCTTCCTTCAGCTGGCCATACAATAGCATCTTCGGGATCCTGCTGTCTGTCATGCGGACAACGTGTCCTGTCCAGCGTAGCTGGCACTGGATCAGCAGGCTTTCAATGCTGGGCAGGACGCTCCTCTCTAGGACCTGGAGGTTGGAGATCCTGTTCAGCAGAACAGCTCTGTAGGTTTTGATTTTGGTGCTGAGCCTGATGCCTTTGTTGTTCCACAGCCTGTTGTTGAGTCTGCCAAAGGCGGAGCTGGCCTTTGCGATGCGCAGCGTCACTTCTGCGTCAAGGGCTCCGTTGCTGCATAGGGTGCTACCCAGGTAGCAAAACTTGTCGACTGACGATCTCTGTGTCATCGATCTTGATTGCAGGTGTGGGTTGGGGGGAGGCCTTGGCGTTCTGTGAGCTAGCTGGTTGGTACATGGACTCAGTCTTGCTGAGGCTGATGGTGAGTCTAAAGCGCCTGCAGGAGGTTGAAAACCTGTCCATAATGAACTGCATGTCCTCATGGGTGTGTGCAGCAAGCGAGCAGTCATAAGCGAAGAGGAACTCTCTCAACAGTGCCTCAAACACCCTGGACCTGGCATGGAGTCGCCGCAAGTTGAAAAGTTTGCCATCTGTGCAAAACTGAATGTAGATGCCCCGGTCACAGTCTTGGAAAGCGTCAATCAGCATGGCAGAGAAGAAAATGGAAAACAGTGTGGGTGCCAGGACGCAGCCCTGCTTCACTCCATTGACCACAGCGAACGGATCCGACATGTCAGTATTTTCCTGTACTTTCGCCTGCATGCCATCGTGGAATGACGCAGTCAGCTAGATTAGGCTCTCTGGGCAGCCGAACTTTAGGAGGATCTTCCACAGACCACTGCGGTTCACGGTGTCGAAGGCCTTAGTCAAGTCTACAAAGACCATGTGGAGCTCCTTGTTCTGCTCACAGCACTTCTGTTGCATCTGGCGTACGGAAAACACCATGTCACATTTTTCCCTGCCTGAGCGGAAGTCACATTGTGCTTCAGGGATGACTGTGTTGGAGACATGGTCAACCAGTCTGTTCAGTATAATGCGGGCGAAGATCTTGCCGGCGATGCAGAGGAGATTCCACGGTGGTTATCGCAGGATGTTTTGTTTCCCTTCCGTTTGTAAATGTGGACAATTGAAGCATCCTTGAAATCCTGGGTGACCCCCCCTATCTCCCAGATAGACTGGAACAGGGCGGTCAGCTCGTCTGTCAGCACCTCGCCTCCACTCTTGTAGATGTCGGCCTGGATTCCATCCGTTCCTGGTGATTTTCCTGACATTGTCAGCTTCAGGGCCTTCCGGGTCTCGGCCTTGGTGGGAGGGTCAGCTAGCGAGTCATTGACTGGTAGCTGTGGGAGGGCTACAATTACCTCATCAGATACGGATGAGTCCCTGTTGAGGAGGGTGTTGAAGTGCTCTGCCAAGCGGGCAAGGATATTTTTCTTGTCTGTCAAGAGGCTGGTCTGGTCCAAGGCTCGCACAGGGGTTGATCCTGTGACTCTCGACCCATACACAGCTCGGAGACCATCATGGAAGGTCTTCGTGTCGTGAGCATCAGCAGCGGACTGAAGCTCTTCGAACTTTCTCTCCCACCAGGTGTTCTTCATCTCACGCAGCCTCTTCTGTACGAGTTGCTTGGTTTGCAAGTACTGGTTCTTCTTCCTTTGGCAGTCTTTATCGGAAATGTGATCCTGATGCCGTATATGCATTGTGTTCAGGAGCTTGGAGATTCCAGATTCGTTCTCGTCAAACCAGTCTTTGTGGCTGCTCTATACAAAGCCGAGTGTGTCAGCTGGTGCTGTGTACACAGCATCTCTAAAGGTGCTCCACACCTCTTCTACATCAGTCGATGCAGGAATTTCTTGGAGAGCTGCTTGGATTTGCTGCTGCAGCACGTCCTTGGTGATAGGGAGGCGGTGGATGTTCAGCTTCCTAGGGGGTTTCTGCCTGGCTGGTTGGAGCTTGCGTGCAAGTGTGATGTTCATCTTGCTGCGTACCAGGCGATGGTCCGACCAACAGACTGCTCCTCTCATGCAGCGTGTAATGGAAACATCACCTCTGTCCCTCTGCCGGACAATCACATACTCCAGCATGTGCCAATGCTTGGAGTGCGGATGCATCCATGTGTTCTTGTACTTGTCCGCTTGTTGGAATAGGGTGTTGGTGATGGTCAGTCCATGCTGTGCGCAGACCGAGGGCAAAAGCAGTCTGCTGGAGTTGCACTTGCCAGTGCCGTGCTATCCTAGGACTTTTGGCCACGAGGAGAAGTCCACGCCGACGCGGGCATTGAAAACACCAAGGATGATCAGCCTGTCCTTTCTGTCTAGCGCTGAAATGGTGCGGCTGAACTCCTCGTAGAAAGCTTTTTTGATGTCATCAGGGTTGGTCATCGTCGGGTCATAGCAGCTGATGACTGTGGAGAAGCGATCCTCGGACAGCTCCAGACGCAGGGTCATCGGCCTATCGTTTATCCCACGTGGAAGGCTGTCAAGCTGTCGTGCAAGTTTGGTTTGTATGGCAAAGCCCACGCCTGAGGTTCTTGGGGTGCCATCTGGCTTCCCAATGCAGTAGAAGGTGTAGCCCCCTCCAACTTCCTCCAGCTGGGTTTCACCGGCAAACCTGGTTTCGCTCAGGGCTGCTATGTCCACCTGGTAGCGATCAAGCATTCTAGCAATGAGTTCTGTGCGCCTTTCTGGTCTGTCGTCTCTGTCCAAAAGGGTGCGAACATTCCAGGCACCCAGAGTTAGGGCATGACTCCTGGTTCTTTTCTTCTGTTGTTTTCAACCGCTAGTGGTGGATATCCAAGTAGGTGCGGTTTCCTACAAGGTACTAGGTGAGGCAGGCTTTGTTTGAGATCCTTTTATCTCCCTCTTCCCCGTGTGGGGAGAGCAGTGCTGTCCCTAAAAAGGGCTGCTCTGACGCTGTGGGGGGATACGGGTGGCGCATCTGCCCCAGTCTACAGCGGACGCCATCACCCCACAGCCGCCTGCATGTGGAGTCGTGACTAGGAACTGCCAGCAGCATCCTCTGCCTGTCCCCGTTACCACTTCTCCATCGCCGCAGGGCTTGGAAAAGCTGGGTGTTGAAGGGCTAGCTCGTCGTTCCGACATTAGCCTGGTTGCCTGACCAGCACAGGTGACTTTTGTTTTTAGTGAAGAGGAGTTGTGCAGTCCCTTCCCCACTTTATCGACTACCGACGCTCACAGTCCCACAGGTGCAGATACTGCCAAGTGTAGAACGGCCTCGGCAGGTGCAGGTTTTTTCTTCAGAGTTCCGTCTCCTAGGAGGACTTCCAGCCAAGAATAAGAGCTCACCATGCCCATGATTTCTTAAAGCAGCGTGCCACCACACAAGACTGAAGGGACATGTTAAATATGTCAGTGAAGACACTAGATAGTTGGACAGCACACTTCCTCAAAAGGCCTTGTGAGATGTTGTCAGGGCCAGCAGCTTTTCTTATTTTCAGACTGAAGTGGCGTCTGACTTCATTCTCTTGGATATGAAAGGGGGAGTGGGGGTGATTTTGGGTGCAGCCACGTCAGAAGTAGACAATGGTTTGTCGAACCTGGAGTAGAATGTGTTGAGTTTGTCTGGAAGAGTTCTGGTAGTGCTGTCAACTGTCTAGTGGGTCATTTTATAATCAGTGACGTTCTGCAGTCCGGTCCACACATTCCAAGAGTTGTTTGCAGACAGGTTTTTTTCTCTCTTTTTTCCGATATAAAAACTTTGCCTTCTTAATGCATTTTTCAACACTTCTTTTTGCCTTATTGTGAACTATTCTCTCATCAGTTTCGCGAAAGGCTCTCTCTTTTTCCTTTAGTTTTTGCCTAACAGCCCCGTTGCACCAGAAAATATTTTGATATTTTTTGATGGAATGCACACACTTTCACAGAATGTATATTCGTTTAAGTCCCCGGCAGAGTCTTTAAAGACATTCCAGTCTGTACATTTGAAACAGTGCTGCAAGGTCTCTAAGGCAGGGGCCGACCATTGTTTCAGTTTTCACAACTGGTTTTTCAGCTTTCAGTTTTTGTTTGTAGACCAGTACCAGAAAAATCATGCTGTGGTCAGATTGTCCCAAAGGCGCACGGCGGATCGAGTGGTACGCCTTCTTGATGGAGGTGTAGCAGTGGTCGAGGGTCTTGTCACCACGTGTTGGACAGTCCACTTTCTGGTACAGCTTCGGCATTTCTTTCTTGAAGCTGGCTTTGTTGAAATCACCAGCAACAATTACCGTGGAGTCAGGCCAACTGTTCTCGCACTTGCTGATTTCGTCTGCTAGCAGACCAAGAGACACAGACAGCCAGGCAGACACTGGAACAAACATCCGGACGATAACATTGAGACACAGACAGCCAGGCAGACATTGGAACAAACATCCGGACGATAACATTGAGACACTGAGAGCCAAGCAGACATTGGAACAAACATCCGGACGATAACATTGAGACACAGACAACCAAGCAGACATTGGAACAAACATCCGGACGATAACAATAATAATAATAATAATGGTATTTATATAGCGCTGAATCTTGTGCATAGACAAATCAAAGCGCTTTCGCATCAGTCATTCACACGCATGCATAACTCTAAAACTGGAGAAACTGAAGACAAGGAAGAGGCTGGGAAGGGAGGCTATTTTGGGAAGAGGTGGGTTTTAAGGCCAGACTTGAAAGAGTTGAGTGTGGAGACTTGACGAAGCGAAAGAGGAAGTTCATTCCAGTTGCAAGGTCCAGAGACAGAGAAAGAATGGCGGCCAACAGCCGAGAGTTTGAATCTGGGTATGCGTAAACAGAGTGGATCCGAAGCTGATCGTAGTGAGCGAGATGGAGTGTAGAGGTGAAGGAAGCCACAGAGATAGGAAGGGACTGATTTGTGAATCTGATGTGTGAGACAGGGAGCCAGTGGAGATGTTCCAAAAGAGGAGTGATGTGCTCAGATCTTTTCTTTCTGAGGACGAGTCGGGCAACAGAGTTTTGTATGCGCTGAAGGGACTGAATGGATGAAGCAGGCAAACCAGACAATAGAGTTACAGTAGTCAAGGCGAGGGAGAATGAGAGAAACGATAAGTCTATATGTTGCGTCAATGGACAGATATTTCCGGATGGAACTGATGCACCAGTAGCAAGATTGACATGTCTGACTGATTTTTGCATGGACAGTGTGTTGTCAAGGACAACGCTGAGGTTCCTGACTGAACTGGAAAGAGGGATGGATGTACTGCCAAGTTTGATTGAGTCAGTTGTGATGGAAGAGAGTTTTTCATTCCTTCAGTTTTGTCCGCGTTCAATTGTAACTTATTTAGAGTCATCCAATTTTGAATGTCCAGGAAGCAGTTGGGTGTTTCTTGCAAGAGCGACGACAACATTGAGACACAGACAGCCAGACAGACACTGGAACAAACATACAGGCGATAACATTGAGACACAGACAGCCAGAGAGACGTTGGAACAAACATCCGGACGATAACATTGAGACACAGACAGCCAAACAGACACTGGAACAAACATACAGGCGATACAACACCGAGGCAGACGTTAGGACAAACATCCGGACGACAGCCAGACAGACACTGGAACAAACATACAGGCGATAACATTGAGACACAGACAGCCAGAGAGACGTTGGAACAAACATCCCGACGACAACATTGAGACACAGACAGCCAGACAGACATTGGAACAAACATCCAGACGATAACACTGAGACAGACAGCCAGACAGACATTGGAACAAACATCCGGACGATAACACTGACACAGACATCCAGACAGACATTGGAACAAACATCCGGACGATAACACTGAGACACAGACAGCCAGACAGACATTGGAACAAACATCCGGACGATAACCTTGTGACACAGACATCCAGACAGACATTGGAACAAACATCCAGACGATAACACTGACACAGACAGCCAGACAGACATTGGAACAAAATCCGGACGATCCGGACACAGACATCCAACAGACATTGGAACAAACAGATAACACATCAGACAGCCAACAGACATTGGAACAAACATCCGGACGATAACACTGACACAGACAGCCAGACAGACATTGGAACAAACATCCGGACGATAACCTTGTGACACAGACATCCAGACAGACATTGGAACAAACATCCGGCCAGACAGATTGGAACAAACATCCAGACGATAACATACAGACAGCCAGACAGACATTGGAACAAACATCCAGACGATAACACTGTGACACAGACAGCCAGACAGACATTGGAACAAACATCCGGACGATAACACTTGTGACACAGACAGCCAGACAGACACTGGAACAAACATCCAGACGATAACACTGTGACACAGCCAGCCACAGACATTGGAACAAACATCCAGACGATAACACTGTGACACAGACAGCCAGACAGACATTGGAACAAACATCCAGACGATAACACTGTGACACAGCCAGCCAGACAGACATTGGAACAAAGATCCTTACAGACAACACTTTGGAACATCCACGATAACAGCCAGACAGACGTTGGAACAAACATCCGGACGATAACACTGTGACACAGCCAGCCAGCCAGACATTGGAACAAAGATCCGGACGATAACACTGACACAGACAGCCAGACAGACATTGGAACAAATATCCAGACGATAACACTGAGAGACAGACAGCCAGGCAGATATTGGAACAAATATCCAGACGATAACACTGACACAGACAGCCAGGCAGATATTGGAACAAATATCCAGACGATAACACTGAGACACAGACAGCCAGGCAGATATTGGAACAAACATACGGACGATAACACTGAGACAGACAACCAGGCAGATATTGGAACTTGGTGAAGTTATTAGAAGGGAGAGATGACACTGGTTAGATACTTTACTTGGTGAAGTTATTAGAAGGGGGAGAGATGACACTGGTTAGGTGTGAGACAGATACTTTACTTGGTGAAGTTATTAGAAGGGGGAGAGATGACATTGGTTAGGTGTGACAGATACTTTACTTGGTGAAGTTATTCGAAGGGGGAGAGATGACACTGGTTAGGTGTGAGACAGATACTTTACTTGGTGAAGTTATTAGAAGGGGGAGAGATGACACTGGTTAGGTGTGAGACAGATACTTTACTTGGTGAAGTTATTCGAAGGGGGAGAGATGACACTGGTTAGGTGTGAGACAGATACTTTACTTGGTGAAGTTATTAGAAGGGAGAGATGACACTGGTTAGATACTTTACTTGGTGAAGTTATTAGAAGGGGGAGAGATGACACTGGTTAGGTGTGAGACAGATACTTTACTTGGTGAAGTTATTAGAAGGGAGAGATGACACTGGTTAGGTGTGACAGATACTTTACTTGGTGAAGTTATTAGAAGGGAGAGATGACACTGGTTAGATACTTTACTTGGTGAAGTTATTAGAAGGGGGAGAGATGGGATTGGTTGGTTAATCAAATCAAATCAAAAACACTTTATTAATCCACATGGAAATTAAGAGACAGATACTTTACTGGGTGACGCTATTCTACATCTGTTCATTTAGCTCTGAAACAACAGGCTGTGATTAAAATAAGATGCATCAACGCTGAAAAGGTTTGAACTATCTGGGCCCTTTTTGCTTTTCTGGCAATCGTAGAAGTCAACTTTTGTTACACACAATAAAAAGAAATCTGACTTCTTCCTGGAAGAAAATATATTTCAGAATCAACCGGTTTCTATGTTCCACGTAGTTATGCATGAGGATTGTTCACCTTTTTTCAGCAAGACCTTTGAGCTGATGTGGTGGTTATTACTGCTTTCGGCGTCACTCAGGGACGTGTTCCAAAAAGATATTTATGGAGTTGTTCACCTCAAATGAAGCGTGTTAACACCAGCCTGCTTTGGGTACGCGGCATAAAGACACGCTTTGTGGGCTTCACTTTTGTTGATCACTAATGCTTCTCGATCGAAGTGGGCATTTCGGGTGGTGCGGAGAAAAGTGGGGAGTAATGTATTATATGACGCATGGCATTGCGACTGAGTGGAGGTGGGTGGAGATGAAGTGAAATTTAATAGACAGAAAAGAATGGGGTGTCGGTGTGCTGTACTCCGTGTTGATGTGCGTCACGGTTTTTCAGCCAGTTGGATTCGGTTTGGATTCAGACAGACAGACAGACAGACAGAACACACAGAAAGCTCAGAACTCAGAACTTACTTCTTTTTTTTTTTTTTTTATTTTTATTTTAATCATTTAAGAACTAAAATCTTATGCATGACCAATTCTTCCAGTCGGTCCTAGGTAGAGAACTGCCCGTTTACACTTGTACATGGAGCGAATTCCACATGGATACACCTGAAAATGCAAAACTAGTTTTGAATATTTCGATTCGCAAAATGGGCTTGTTAGAATCGTATCAAAATGAGGCTCGGTCAGCCGAGTTTTTAGATATCGTAGGGCCAGGTTTTTGTGCGTTTTGTACACGAGTAACGTCTTGTTGAATTCTAACTGTATTTGTAATGGAAGAATTTTCAATATGGCTTGTTTTTCTAATGTTGAATATAAAGGACAAAATCATTTTGGCTCTATTGTGGAGTTAATTTAGCTTCTTAGTTTCAGTTTCTTAAGGAAGCGTCTTTGTGTTTGGACAAAGTCCATAATTATGTGCTGCACCACATGTGTTAGGCCGATGTCTGACTAGCAGCATAACCCAACGCGCTTAGTCAGGCATTGGGTGCATGCATATATATATATTTTCCTTGTTTCCATAACCCATTGAACACTGACATGGATTACGGGATATTTAACGTGCGTATTTGATCTTCATACTGTTTCCATGTTAGAGCGCCTGGTCTGACTGCAGCGTGGTTGGAAGGGAAATAGGGGCCAGGGTCACATGGCCTGTGCACAGCGTGGTTGGAAGGGAAATAGGGGCCAGGGTAACATGGCCTGTGCACAGCGTGGTTGGAAGGGAAATAGGGGCCAGGGTCACATGGCCTGTGCACAGCGTGGTTGGAAGGGGCCAGGGTCACATGGCCTGTGCACAGCGTGGTTGGAAGGGGCCAGGGTCACATGGCCTGTGCACAGCGTGGTTGGAAGGGGCCAGGGTCACATGGCCTGTGCACAGCGTGGTCAGAGCAATTCAGTTCAGTTCAATTCAATTCAATTCAAAATACTTTATTGTCTGCTTCAACGAAAACAGAAAATTCTCTTAGGCTCACTTAAAATAAAATAAAATACCCGTCAGCATAAATCAAAGAAACAAAAACAACTGACACACCCTTCACTGATCACCATGCACACATCAATTATTGTATAAAAAGAAAAACATGTGGGTAAGGTACTATTACATTATGATTTAGAGTGTAACAACTGTGTGTGTGTTGCGTGTGTGTCCGTCCGTGTGCATGCATCGTTATGTGCACGCGCGCGCGCGCGCGCGTGTGTTTGCCTGCGTGTGTGAGAGCGTGTGCGCGCACATGTGTACGTTTCAATCATTATAAAAAGGAGAATATTCAGTATGATAATTATAACATTTAAAAAGACAAATGCTCATCGACAAATAAAACCGAAAAACGAATGAGCAACTGGCACATCCTTCCTTGATCACAACGTATATTTGAACTAACATGCAAAAGAACATTAAGGTAAGAAAACAAACATTTTAAGATAAAGTGAAACATTTCACTGATATAAAAGGAAAATATTCAGTAAGATAATTATAATATGGCCTGTGCACAGCATGACTGGAAGGGAAATAGGGGCCAGGGTCACATGGCCTGACCACCGTGGTTAGAAGGGCCAGAGTAACATGACCTGACCACCGTGGTTAGAAGGGAAATAGGGGCCAGGGTCACATGACCTGACCACCGTGGTTAGAAGGGCCAGAGTAACATGACCTGACCACCGTGGTTAGAAGGGAAATAGGGGCCAGGGTCACATGACCTGACCACCGTGGTTAGAAGGGAAATAGGGGCCAGGGTCACATGGCCTGTGCACAGCATGGTTGGAAGGGAAATAGGGGCCAGGGTCACATGGCCTGTGCACAGCATGGTTGGAAGGGAAATAGGGGCCAGGGTCACATGGCCTGTGCACAGCATGGTTGGAAGGGAAATAGGGGACAGGGTCACATGGCCTGTGCACAGCATGGTTGGAAGGGAAATAGGGGCCAGGGTCACATGGCCTGTGCACAGCATGGTTGGAAGGGAAATAGGGGCCAGGGTCACATGGCCTGACAGCATAGTGGTCGGAATGGAAATAGGGGCCAGGGTCACATGGCCTGTGCACAGCATGGTTGGAAGGGAAATAGGGGCCAGGCTGTGTGCTAGCTGAATTGGTAGCGTAAGTAGCATAGTCTTGAAGTTATGTGCCTTATGTGTGGAGAGAGTTACCACTCTTTACTATTTGTTTATCATTTGATCTCCTGGCCTCGTTGTTTATTTATTTCAATTTGATGTGAGACTGGAAGTTTCTGTTTTGTTTGCGACTAGCGTATTACATTTGTTTGAACTGATCTGAAACAGATATTCTTCTCTCTCTCCTTTTCTCTCTCTCTTTTCTTTTTTTTTTCAACTGACATTTCATTTGTTTGAACTGATCTGAAACAGGAAGTTTCTCTTTTGTTTGCGACTGATGCATTTCATTTGTTTGAACTGATGTGAAACAGGAAGATTATGTTTTGTTTGTGACTGACATAGATGCGACTGACAGATTATGTTTCCTTTGGTTCCTGAAGGAGGTGTCTTGGGTGATGTCTGCTTTGTTCATGATAGGGATGGGGATGTTCTTGCCGAGGAAGGGGAGGGTGGGTGCAGCACAACTTGTGCCGAAGTATACTCACAAGTCAGCGATGAGGGGCATTCACTGGTGGGGGTCGTTACCGACTGGAGATGCTCTTGTGCTTTCAGCGGCAGATTCAGTGGGTGACTGTCCTTTGGAATCTTCCACAGTGGTTGGTGCTGAGTAAAAGTGCGGAGTGTGTAAGACAGGGAAGCACGGGGCTTGATGAAAGTAAGAGACACATGAAGGAGTGACGTTGTTAGAGTGTGCATATCCTCATCTTTCAAAAATAATAAAACCAAATATTTCACTCCACGTGCGTGCGTGGGTGTGCGTTTTTCTGTGTTTCGGAGACATCGTTGGACTGAAGCTGTGATTCAATGAGTATGTATTGTTATTGTATCCTCCACACCCCAAAAGGGGCAAAATGATTACATTTCTTTGAATCTTTGAATATATGCCCCACATTTAGCACTATCTTCCCTGGCAGAGAAGAGTACCCAAGTTTTGTGCTGAAAGTACAGAGTACATGCTTTTCCAGAATATGCGCATAGTGGTTCTGGTAAGTTTGGGAAGATCTGTAAGCCACTGTAACGCTGGAAATGACACACTTTGATCACTTTGATCACAATCAGTCAACTGAATTTTTATAGTACTTTCTGCAATGGCAGTGTAGGGAAAAACAGAACATTCCGCCATGTTGTTAACTCTTGATGGAGTCTCCCGTCGGTCCGACGGATGAGTAGGCAGGCAGCCTTATCTGTCGGGGTGTGTGTCCTCATATGGGAGAAGAGGCCGATTCTAGATGCGCAGCACTTCCCACAGGTGTTGCAAGGGAAAACGTCTCCAGAAATTGAGCCCTGCTTCCTTCGCTCACGGTCACGCGTTTTCTTGTTTTCAAACGTCTTTATGCCACTAGAGCACAGCATCATCCAGCGAGAGCGGTCAGGGGCATCAGTTTCCCAGAAAGCGATGTCTGTATCACAGGCTTTGAAGTTTGTCTTCAAGGTGTCCTTGAAGCGCTTGCAGGGTCTTCCAAGTTCACGGTGGCCTTCCTTCAGCTGGCCATACAAAAGCATCTTCGGGATCCTGCTGTCTGTCATGCGGACAACGTGTCCTGTCCAGCGAAGCTGGCACTGGATCAGCAGGCTTTTCGATGCTGGGCAGGCCGCTCCTCTCTAGGACCTGGATGTTTGAGACCTTGTCTTGCCACTTTATGCCGAGGATCTTTCGTAGGCATCTCTGGTGAAACTGTTCAAGTTGTTGAATGTGACGGCGATACGTCGTCCATGTTTCACAGCAGTGCAACAAGGTGGTCAGCACAACAACTCTGTAGGTTTTCATCTTGGTGCTGAACCTGATGCCTTTGTTGTTCCACAGCCTGTTGTTGAGTCTGCGAAAGGCGGAGCTGACCTGGGCGATGCGCAGCGTCACTTCTGCATCAAGGGCTCCGTTGCTGCATAGGGTGCTGCCCAGGTAGCAAAACTTGTCGACTGACTTGATCTCTGTGTCATCGATCTTGATTGCAGGTATGGGTGGGGGGGGAGACACTGGCGTTCTGTGAGCTAGCTGGTTGGTACATGGTCTCGGTTGCTGAGGCTGATGGTGAGTCCAAAGCGCCTGCTGGAGATTGACAACCTGTCCATAATGGACTGCATGTCTTCATGGGTGTGTGCAGCAAGCGCGCAGTTTTCAGCGAAGAGGAACTCTCTCAACAGCGCCTCAAACACCCTGGACCTAGCGTGGAGTCGCCACCAGTTGAAAAGTTTGCCATCTGTGCGAAACTGAACGTAGATGCCCCGGTCACAGTCTTGGAAGGCGTCAATCAGCATGGCAGAGAAGAGAATGGAGAACAGTGTTGGTGCCAGGACGCAGCCCTGCTTCACTCCATTTACCTCAGGGAACGTGTCCGACATGTCAGTATTTTTGTGGAATGACGCAATCAGCTGGATTAGGCTCTCTAGGCAGCCAAACTTTAGGAGGATCTTCCACAGACCACGGCGGCTCACTGTGTCGAAGGTCTTAGTCAGGTCTACAAAGACCGTGTGGAGCTCCTTGTTCTGCTCACTGGACTTCTCTTGCATCTGGCGTACGGCAAACACCATGTCACATGTTTCCCTGCCTGAGCGGAAGCCGCACTGTGCTTCAGGGATGACTGTGCTGGAGACATGGTTAACCAATCTGTTCAGTATGACGCGGGCGAAGATCTTACTGGCGATGCAGAGGAGAGAGATTCCACGGTGGTTATCGCAGGATGTTTTGCCTCCCTTCCGTTTGTAAATGTGGACAATTGAAGCATCCTTGAAATACTGGGGGACCTCCCCTCTCTCCCAGATAGACTGGAACAGGGCGGTCAGCTTGTCTGTCAGCACCTCGCCACCTACTTGTAGATGTCAGCCTGGATTCCATCCGCTCCTGGTGCTTTTCCTGACGTTGTCAGCTTCAGGGCCTTCTGGGTCTCGGCCTTGGTGGGAGGGGCAGCTAGCGAGTCATTGACTGGTAGCTGTGGGAGGGCTGGGCAGACAAGCAGGCAGGATTCGAAAGGGTGTAGCTGAAACTGTGTATTTGAAAACTGGATGTTAAAACCACCCAGTCAATCAGTGTTAAAGTCCACCAGGTCTTAAAATCACACTGGTCAGTGTAACAGACAGTCTACAAGCTTCAGAACAAAGATAAGTGATTTTTTTGTGATTTCGATTAACAATTTTTTCATCGCGTTATTGTTTAATTTTTGAATTATTAGTAAATTATTGAGAGGGCTCAAAACTCATTTCAGAAGGACCTTTAGTTTTCTGCAAAATGCAATCTGCTACGCAACAATACCCACATGCACCCTTCCACTGGCTAAGAGGAGACACCCCGACAAAAATCCCCAATCCCACAGCTTTCATACAGTACCAATGGGATGAATGGCTGTTGGGTTAAACAGTCACTAACTGTATGCAGTCTGGCCTTAGGGCGACACCAGGCTGATGGACTCCACACAGATGGACATCCATTGCCCTTCCCTGATAAGAGGCTCTGTCAGGGCGACCGAATATTTTCCCTCACCACATAGAACACCCTTCTATGGATACTAACAAAACCCTGCCTCGCGTGCACCTCGGGGATCAGCTGCATAGCACGAGACATAAATTCAGATCCCCAAAACCCCCAAAACAGGCGTGGCAAAAGAGGTGGGAAAAGATTGTGCTTAGGTAGCAGAATGAAAAAAGCAGAGCGGCTGTCAAAGAAATTCTTTAGAATCGGCAGTTGGAATTGTTCCAGCGCGAGAGAATGAGAATCTCAACAACTGAGAAATTGGCATATGATTTTGACATTTATGTCTCCAAGAGACCAGGACAAGTGCAGACAGACCAATACATTTTGAGAATTTCACAGTCATTCAAAGGAATGAAGGAAGAGGGGTAGCAATCATACTGAACAAAAACCTAAAAAACAAAGTTTCCGCCATAAATCTAGAGAAATGGTGTAGCAACTCATGTGAATTAGTGGGGGTGCGTCTTGAAAAACCTGACGGAATTCACAAAAGCATCGTGCTCATCAATGCCTATGTTCACCCAGGAACCTGCACAACAAAAGGGGATTTGGCCTTTTTAGATGAAATAGAGAACGAACTTGGAGACTCAGTCATTATCTGTGGAGACCTTAATGCAAGATCGAAGTTATGGGACCAGTGGAACACCAACCCACAAGGACATGCACTTGAAGGAATGAGAGGGGAAATTCTTCTTAGCCCATTAACAACCACATCCCCAACTCGCCTTGGAACAAGACAAGGGGACAGTGACAGTGTGATCGACATCGCTCTAACATCTCCAAAATTCAGAAACAAAAATGAAAGAAGAAACTAAACAGTTTGAAGTCATTGCTCAAGAGGCCAAAAATGACAAGTGGAAACAGTTTTGCGAGGCACTCAGTTATGACACAACATTGACAGAGTTCTGGCAATTTTAACGTCGCATGGAAGGGAAAACGTGCACAACAACAACCCCAGACATGTTAGACACTGACGGAACCAAGCTTAAGACGAACGAAGAAAAAGGATCTACCCTGCTCAAACGTTTCATACAACAGAGCGATCAAAGAAACTTAGATGAGAAAAAGAAATATGTTGAGGAGTTAAACCAAACCCTTATGCAGACTGGATCCGATGATGACTTGACAATAGAACGAAGCAATAGCTAAATGCAAGAAAGAATCGGCTTCTGGCCCAGACAAAGTTCGCTACTCGGACATCAAGGAGCTATCGGAAGAAGACAGAAGCAAACTTTTCAATCTATATCAAAACAGTTTCCACAATGGACATGTGCCGGAGGACTGGACACACAGCTTCTTAAAACCCATACCAAAACCAGGAAAGGATCATCGTCAGGTAAGCGGATACCGGATCCTAACCATGCAAAACATTGCTGGAAAGCTCATGGAACGCATGATAGCCAGGAAACTTGCAAGGGATCTTGAACACAGGCACATTCTCCCTTCAAATCAAGGTGGTTACAGAACAGGCAAGTCCACATGGGAAAATGCAGCTGCTTTTGCATATGAGGTGTATGAAGGATTTCAAAGAAAAGAAGAAACACTAGCAGTAGCAATCGACCTTGAAGATGCCTACAATAAAGTCCAGTTTGCGCACCTCATGGAGCTGCTACTAAGGTATGGAGTAAGTTTGACACTGACAAGATGGATAGCAGCAGCGCTTCAGGAAAGAACCGTCGTCCTATGCCTCGGAGATTGGATGTCTGCACCTTCTAAACTATCCATGGGACTGCCACAAGGGTCTCCGCTCTCTCCTGTCCTCTACAATGTCTACACAAAGGGCCTTGCAGACTTAAACAACAACGGAATAGCTTGGGTGCTTACTCTTGCGGATGATGGCCTGGTCTTCAAAACTTCGAAGGATGCTCAGGAAAGAACTAAAGCCGTCCAGAAACAACTAAACAATATTGCTCAATGGTGCAGAGACACAGGATTTTCATCAATCCAGCGAAAGCCCAAACGTTGCTGTGCACCCTCAACAACAGAACCGCGAGCAAATCACCACCACCTGTGTCATTCGACGGGATTCAGATCGAGAAAACTGAATGCCTACGCTACCTAGGAATACACTTCAACAGGATGCTGACCTTCAGAAAACATACGGAAAATACTGTTCTCAAATGCAAAAAGGGCCTTTCAGTCTTAAAAGCAATGGCAACCAAAGGTATTGAACAACGCCACCTCTTCCTGCTATACCAATCACTCGTCCTAAGTGTGATCGACTACGCACTTGGGCTAACAACACCATCTCAAAGCAACCTCCTAACATTAGAAAGAGTTCAAAATGAAGCTATGAGGCTGATCCTTGGAACAACAAAAGACACGCCCACAGAAACCATGCGATACCTGCTTGACCTTCCTTCAGTGCAGGCCAGAAACAAGTTAGAACAAGTTAAGACCTACTTCAAAGCATTAGAAAACCCTCAAAACCCACTGCATGACGCAGTCAAAGAACCAAAAGGCAGCCGTCTAGGACGAGGAAGATCATGGATGGGACAAGCAGAAGACACAATCCAGCTAGTATGCCGACTACAAGACCTGAAAGGAACAAAAGAATGGGAGAAAAACCCCGTAAACCTCAACCATCTATTCAACACAGCCATCTCACCCACTCTAGGAAGACATTGTCGGGAATGGCCAGAGGGAAAAACTGATGCGGAAGTGAAGCTACTCATAGAAGAAAACAGTAAAGAAGAGGACATCATCATATACACAGATGGCTCAGTCACCAAAGACCAATCCGGTTGGGGATTCACTGCGAAACAAAATGGAAAAACAATTAGGGAAGAGAATGCTGCCCACAAAGTCACAACCTCCAGCCTAACCATGGAAGTTGAAGCTGTGACACATGCCCTCCAGTTGCTATCGTCCATCCATACGCCCGGAAACCAACATGCCATGATTCTAACCGACTCAATGAACCTCATACAGAAAAATGAAAACGGAATGGGAAGCCCAGAGTGGCATAAGGCAATGCGCAACTTTCAGATTAAAAAACTCACATGGTCATACTGCCCGGGACATGCAGGTGTTAAGGGAAATGAGCGAGCTGACAGACTTGCTGGTAACGCAACACCAACGAACGGCCTACATCTAGGAAAATCGGAAATCCTCAGAAAAGTCAAAGAATATCAAAAAGAACAGGTACAAGGCCATCACACCATCGATCGCCTCAAAGAAATTAAAGCAGAGAGAGGGAGCGGCCGTAAGTCTAACATGAAAGGTAGAGCACGATGCTTTGCAAATCAAACAAATATCGGCATCATTTCCCAACACTGCGCAAATTTCTTCAAAACGGAACACAGTCTCTGTGGGCTTTTCCAAATACAATAGACTGAGCAACACACTAGACGCCACGCTCTTCGCATCAGAGATCTTTTCCCATCCCTCTTGCAGCCAGTCAGTGGCAGCCTCTGTGGGTGTGTGTTTGTGTGTGTTTGTGTGTATGTATGGGTCTGTGTGTTTGAGTGCGTTTGTGCATGCGCGAGGGTGTAAGTGTACACAAGTGTCAGGAGAGTTCTGTGCACGTGCGTATGTGTATGTGTGTGTGTGTGTGTGTGAGGGGGAGGTGGGGGTGCGGGGGGCAGGGGGGTAGAGGATGAAGTATGTGAGTGTATTCATGCCTACACTGTGGGAGCAACAGGATATTGGAATGTGCGGGTGTGTATATATATATATGTTCATCTGTGTGTGTGTGTGTGTGTGTGTGTGTGTGTGTGTGTGTGTGTGCCGTGGAAGCTGCGATACGTAGCCTAGAAATGAGTGTGTGGAGGAGGGGGTAGAGGAGGTGTAGGGTAATGTGTGTGTGTGTGTGTGTGTGTGTGTGTGTGTATGTGTGTGTGTGTGTTGGGGCTCATGTACGTTTATGTGTATTTGACTGTGCTTTCATATCTGTGAAACTGCATGTTTGGTGCATATCTGTCATGCATGTGTGGGTGTATGTGTGAATGTGTGTCTTCGTATTTTACATTTATTTGCTTATTTATCATCATTGTTGTCTTATTTATTTATTTATTTATTATTATTATTATTATTATTATTATTATTATTATTATTATTATTATTATTATTGTTACTACTACCTTTTTTATATTGTAATTATTTATTTATTTATTTGCTTATTTATGTACGCTTATCTATTATTTATTCACCTTTTTTTTTCAAGGCCTGACTAAGCGCGTTGGGTTACGCTGCTGGTCAGGCATCTGCTTGGCAGATGTGGTGTAGCGTATATGGATTTGTCCGAACGCAGTGACGCCTCCTTGAGCTACTGAAACTGAAACTGAAACTGAAACTGTGGGAGGGCTGCAATTACCTCGTCAGATACGGACGAGTCCCTGTTGAGGAAGGTGTTGAAATGCTCTGCCCAGCGGGCAAGGATGTCTTCCTTGTCTGTCAGGAGGGTGGTCTGGTCCAAGGCGCGGACAGGGGTTCATCCTGTGACTCTCGGCCCATACACAGCTCGGAGACCATCATCGAAGGTCTTCATGCCCTGAGCATCAGTGGTGGACTGAAGCTCTTCGGACTTTCTCTCCCACCAGGCGTTCTTTTTCTCACGCAGCCTCTTCTATACGAGTTGCTTGGTTTGCAAGAACTGGTTCTCCTTCCTCTGGCAGTCTTTATCTGAAATGTGATCCTGATGCCTTATATGCAGTGTGTTCAGGAGCTTGGAGATTCCAGAGTCGTTCTCGTCAAACCAGTCTTTGTGGCTCCTCTGTACAAAGCCGAGTGTGTCAGCCGCTGCTGTGTACACAGCATCTCTAAAGGTGCTCCACACCTCTTCTACATCAGTTGATGCAGGAATTTCTTGGAGAGCTGCCTGGATTTGCTGCTGTAGCACGTCCTTGGTGATAGGGAGGTTGTGGATGTTCAGCTTCCTAGGGGGTTTCTGCCTGGCTGGTTGGAGCTTGCGTGCAAGTGTGATGTTCATCTTGCTGCGTACCAGGCGATGGTCCGACCAACAGACTGCTCCTCTCATGCAGCGTGTAATGGAAACATCACCTCTGTCCCTCTGCCGGACAATCACATACTCCAGCATGTGCCATTGCTTGGAGCGGGGGTACATCCATGTGTTCTTGTACTTGTCCGCTTGTTGGAATAGGGTGTTGGTGATGGTCAGTCCATGCTGTGCACAGAGCGAGAGCAAAAGCAGTCCGTTGGAGTTGCACTTGCCAGTGCCGTGCTGTCCTAGGACTTTTGTCTACGAGGAGAAGTCCACGCCGACGCGGGCATTGAAATCCCCAAGGATGATCAGCGATCGAGCATTCTAGCAATGAGCGCTGTTGTCTTCCTGGTCTGTCGTCTCTGTCTAAGAGGGTGCGAACATTCCAGGCACCCAGAGTGGTTCTTTTCTTCTGTTGTTTTCGACCGCTAGTGTTGGATGTTCAAATTGGTGCGGTTTCCTACTAGGTACTAGGTGAGGCAGGCTTTGTTTAGGGATCCTTTTATCTCCCCTTCCCCGTGTGGAGAGAGCAGTGCTGTCCATAAAAAAAGGCTGCTCTGACACTGTGGGAGGATACGGGTGCCGTATCTGCCCCAGTCTACGGCGGACCCACAGCCGCCTGCGTGCAGAGTCATGACTAGGAACTTTATAGTACTTTCTGCAATGGCAGTGTAGCGATATAACAGAACATTCCACCATGTTGTTAACTCTTGCTCCTTACACAAAAGGTGTTTTTGAATGACATCTGCAGCATGTTTCAGGTTTTACTTTTGTTGTTTTCTAATTTGTTTTTGTTTTTTGTTTGTTTGTTTGTTGTTGTTGTTGTTTGCCATCGAGAGGCTATGGGTTTCGTGTGCCTGTGGGTGATGACTGACAAGTTGATGGTCTGTAAATGTGATCACTGACAAGTTGATGGCCTGTCATTGTGATGACTGACAAGTTGATGGCCTGTCATTGTGATCACTGACAAGTTGATGGTCTGTTATTGTGATCACTGACAAGTTGATGGCCTGTTATTGTGATCACTGACAAGTTGATGGCCTGTTATTGTGATGACTGACAAGTTGATGGTCTGTCATTGTGATCACTGACAATTTGATAATCTGTCATTGTGATGACTGACAGGTTGATGGTCTGTCATTGTGATGACTGACAAGTTGATGGCCTGTCATTGTGATCACTGACAAGTTGATGGCCTGTTATTGTGATCACTGACAGGTTGATGGTCTGTCATTGTGATCACTGACAAGTTGATGGCCTGTTATTGTGATCAGTTGTTTAAGAAAGCATGCACGCGCACGTGCTTGTGTTGACAGTGCCATTCCCGATGACGTCAACCAGGCAGCATCATTCAGTCACAAGGACAGACAGTCACAAGGACAGACAGTCACCAAGGACAGACAGCAGAATTCAGTCACCAATGACAGTCACCAAGGACAGACAGTCACAAGGACAGACAGTCACCAAGGACAGACAGTCACCAAGGACAGACAGTCACCAAGGACAGACAGCATCATTCAGTCACCAATGACAGTCACCAAGGACAGACAGTCACCAAGGACAGACAGCAGAATTCAGTCACCAATGACAGTCACCAAGGACAGACAGTCACCAAGAACAGTCACCAAGGACAGACAGCAGAATTCAGTCACCAAGGACAGACAGTCACCAAGGACAGACAGTCACCAAGGACAGACAGCAGAATTCAGTCACCAAGGACAGACAGTCACCAAGGACAGACAGTCACCAAGGACAGACAGCAGAATTCAGTCACCAAGGACAGACAGTCATCATGGACAGACAGCAGAATTCAGTCAACAAGGACAGCCACCAAGGACAGACAGTCACCAAGGACAGACAGCAGAATTCAGTCAACAAGGACAGACAGTCACCAAGGACAGACAGCAGAATTCAGTCAACAAGGACAGCCACCAAGGACAGACAGTCACCAAGGACAGACAGCAGAATTCAGTCAACAAGGACAGACAGCAGAATTCAGTCAACAAGGACAGACAGTCACCAAGGACAGACAGCAGAATTCAGTCAACAAGGACAGACAGTCACCAAGGACAGACAGCAGAATTCAGTCAACAAGGACAGCCACCAAGGACAGACAGTCACCAAGGACAGACAGTCACCAAGGACACCAAGGACAGACAGTCACCAAGGACAGACAGTCACCAAGGACAGACAGCAGCGTTCAGTCACCAAGGACAGGGAGAGCAGACCGGACCGAGGACAAATTCACGTGCTGTTTGCCTCTTCATCGTCCGCTAGAAAATTGTGAACTCAGTATTTCAGTTCCTCTTCATTGTGTATTTAAAATGCTTTTACAGTTATCACGAAATTCAAAGAGGTTCGATCAATGATAAGATTGTCATTCAACTCACTGTACTTTCAGACAGCTCCCTGCAGAGAATCACATCCACACGTCGTCTGGAAACTGTACAATTTCTGATTTCTCAGAGGGAGGAGAAAGGAATGCGTTCAGCAGCGAAGAGGCAAGAGAGGATTAGGTAGGGGGGGTGGGGGAGAGGATGGGGTTGAAGGGCGTGGGGTGGGGGTGGGAAGTCGGGGTCATGACGCCAGTGCTCAGATGTCAATGATTGCTATCAATTGATGAGTACCTCTGTGTGCCCAGGGGAAGATATCTCTGCCGTTCCGGCAGCGTGGTTTACTTCCCTTTGCCAAGACAGCTGATACTTGTTGGGAATTAGGATGGACTGTTTCAGTGTGATGTTTGTTAGGAACTGGGATGGGACGGTGTTTCAGTGTGATGATTGTTGGGAATTGGGATGGGACCCTGGTGTTTCAGCATTATGTTTGCCGCTCGCATGTGTCTGTGTATCTGTGTCTGTGTGTGTGTTCTCGAGCGCAGATAGTTTGTATGTTTGTCTGCTTGTATGTGTATGTGTTTGGGGATTAAACACATCTTTGTAATGACTGAAATTAAGCAGCAGCCTTTGATTGCTTAGTTGATTAACAAATCTTGATTCAGAAAATATTTTCTTCATCCATGCACCCAGCTGTTTCAAGTCTGGCGGTAATACCTCGCTCTCCCCTATATACCCACCCCTTTCCGCTGACATCTGCAGTGTGCCTGGTTTACTGACATCTGCAGTGTTTCTGTCTTACTGACATCTGCAGCATTTCTGGCTTACTGAATCTGCAGTGTTTCTGTCTTACTGACATCTGCAGCGTTTCTGGCTTACTGAATCTGCAGTGTTTCTAACTTACTGACATCTATAGTGTTTCCAGCTTACTGACAACTGCAGTGTTTCTAGCTAACTGACATCTGCATAGTGATTCTAGCTTGCTGACATGTGCAGTGTTTCTAGCTTGCTGACATGTGCAGTGTTTCTAGCTTACTGACATCTGCAGTGTTTCTAGCTTACTACTGATATCTGCAGTGTTTCTAGCTTACAATCACATCTACAGTGTTGCTAATGTTTCTAGCTTACTACTGACATCTGCAGTATTTCCAGCTTACTGACATCTACAGTGTTTCTAGCTTATCACTGATGTCTGCAGTGTTTCTAGCTTACCACTGATGTCTGCAGTGTTTCTAGCATCCTACTGACAATTGCAGTATTTGTAGCTTACTGCCATCTGCAGTGTTTCCAACATCCTACTGACATCTGCATTGTTTCTAGCTTCCTACTGATACCTCCAGTAATTCTAGCACCCTACTGACATCTGCAGTGTTTCTAGCTGACCACTGACGTCTGCAGTGTTTCTAGTCTACCACTGACATATTCAGCGTTTCCAGCTGACCACTGACAACGGCAGTGTTTCTGGCTTATTGACATCTGCATAGTGTTCCTTGCTTACTGACATCTGCATAGTGTTCCTTGCTTACTGACATCTGCAGTGTTTCTAGCTGACCACTGACGTCTGCAGTGTTTCTAGTCTACCACTGACATATTCAGCGTTTCCAGCTGACCACTGACAACGGCAGTGTTTCTGGCTTTTGACATCTGCAGTGTCTATAGCTTACCGACATCTGCATAGGGTTTCTTGCTTACTGGCATCTGCATAGGGTTTCTTGCTTACTGGCATCTTCAGTGTTTCTGGCTTATTGACATCTTCAGTGTTTCTAGCTTACTACTGACATCTGCAGTGTTTCTACTTACTGCTGACATCTACAGTGTTTCTAGTCTACCACTGACATCTACAGTGTTTCTGGCTTACTGACACCTGCAGTGTTTCTAGCTTACTACTGACGTCTGCAGCGTTTCTAGCTTACTGACATCTGCAGTGTGTCTGGCTTACTGACATCTGCAGTGTTTATGGCTTACTGACACCTGCAGTGTTTATGGCTTACTGACATCTGCAGCGTTTCTAGCTTACTGACATCTGCAGTGTGTCTGGCTTACTGACATCTGCAGTGTGTCTGGCTTACTGACACCTGCAGCGTTTCTAGCTTACTGACATCTGCAGTGTGTCTGGCTTACTGACACCCGCAGTGTTTATGGCTTACTAACATCTACAGTGTGTCTAGCTTACTGACACCTGCAGCGTTTCTAGCTTACTGACATCTGCAGTGTTTATGGCTTACTGACACCCGCAGTGTTTATGGCTTACTAACATCTACAGTGTGTCTAGCTTACTGACATCTGCAGTGTGTCTGGCTTACTGACACCTGCAGCGTTTCTAGCTTCCTACTGACATCTGCAGTGTGTCTGGCTTACTGACATCTGCAGTGTGTCTGGCTTCCTACTGACATCTGCAGTGTGTCTGGCTTCCTACTGACATCTGCAGCGTTTCTAGCTTACTGACATCTGCAGTGTGTCTGGCTTCCTACTGACATCTACAGTGTGTCTGGCTTACTGACATCTGCAGCGTTTCTAGCTTGCTGACATCTGCAGTGTGTCTGGCTTCCAACTGACATCTGCAGTGTGTCTGGCTTACTGACATCTGCAGCGTTTCTAGCTTACTGCCATCTGCAGTGTGTCTGGCTTCCTACTGACATCTGTAGTGTGTCTGGCTTCCTACTGACATCAGCAGTGTGTCTGGCTTCCTACTGACATCTGCAGTGTGTCTGGCTTCCTACTGACATCAGCAGTGTGTCTGGCTTACTGACATATGCTGTATTTCTAGCTTACTGACATCTACAGGAAAAAAAGAAAAGAAAGATTTATTACCTTATGTTCGCATGTAATTGTCACCGGTGAGCATTCAGTTACTGTTCTATTTCCATGTATCATACTTGTTTTGGCATAGAAAGCTCATCCAATAAGCATTCGTTTATTGTGTTGTTTGTTTCAATACGACACCAACACTATGAAGTATTATTGTTTTTATTGTCCTGATTGGTTCAATGTGAACCCTACACTAGGAACTATGTACTTTTATTGTCCTGTTTGTTTTCATCTGAAACATACAGTAGGAAGTATATATTTTTATTGTCCTGTTTGTTTCAATGTGAACCCTACACTGAAAAGTGTGTAGTTGTTTTTTTCTATTGTCCCGTTTGTTTCAATCTGAAACCTGCACTAGGAAGTATGTACTTTTATTGTCATGTTTATTTTCATTTAGAACCTACACAAGAACGTCTGTACTTGTAAACAAATTCAGTCTATGTTATAACCCGGTGTTCGGTTCTCTCTCTCTCTCTCTCTCTCTCTCTCTCTCTCTCTCTCTCTGTCTCTCTCTCTCTCTCTGTGTGTGTGTGTTGGGGGGGGGGGGTTAAACTTTAACGTTGCCATTTTCTCTGGAAATACTTTGTCTGCCAATACCAAATTTAGCCTAAAAAAGTCTTCACAGTCATACCAAAAAGGTTGAACGTCTCCCGAATTTAGCCGTATTTCCGAATCATTAACGGTTTATTTCGTCGCTGCTGATTCCGGAATCCGAAAACACTGGTACCCTTTGCAGCTGCCCAATTGTCTGGTAAGGAAACGCCATGCCCTCGTTTTTTCTTGTTCACAATTGAAACAATTGAAATACAAAGTCTGGGCAGAACACATACAGTGACAATGAATACATTATTTAGATGTTTGCTGCATATGAATATTGTAAAGTGGACACTGAACATAAAAGAAAATTTGAATCGACCGTTTCACGGAGTTTCGGCCAGCCTTGTCTAGACTGGTCTATGCAGATCTTGACAAAATATGTTGCAAAGTCTGACGCGATGGCAACGTCTCGTTTACCGCTGAATTAAAAGAACTTTTTTTTTTAGATAATCATCAATGTATTTACTGCATAAGAATGTTTTAAAGTAGATACTGAATTAAC
>NC_134886.1:0-2500 GCF_041734735.1 Babylonia areolata | reverse complement strand
GGTTAGGGTTAGGGTTAGGGTTAGGGTTAGGGTTAGGGTTAGGGTTAGGGTTAGGGTTAGGGTTAGGGTTAGGGTTAGGGTTAGGGTTAGGGTTAGGGTTAGGGTTAGGGTTAGGGTTAGGGTTAGGGTTAGGGTTAGGGTTAGGGTTAGGGTTAGGGTTAGGGTTAGGGTTAGGGTTAGGGTTAGGGTTAGGGTTAGGGTTAGGGTTAGGGTTAGGGTTAGGGTTAGGGTTAGGGTTAGGGTTAGGGTTAGGGTTAGGGTTAGGGTTAGGGTTAGGGTTAGGGTTAGGGTTAGGGTTAGGGTTAGGGTTAGGGTTAGGGTTAGGGTTAGGGTTAGGGTTAGGGTTAGGGTTAGGGTTAGGGTTAGGGTTAGGGTTAGGGTTAGGGTTAGGGTTAGGGTTAGGGTTAGGGTTAGGGTTAGGGTTAGGGTTAGGGTTAGGGTTAGGGTTAGGGTTAGGGTTAGGGTTAGGGTTAGGGTTAGGGTTAGGGTTAGGGTTAGGGTTAGGGTTAGGGTTAGGGTTAGGGTTAGGGTTAGGGTTAGGGTTAGGGTTAGGGTTAGGGTTAGGGTTAGGGTTAGGGTTAGGGTTAGGGTTAGGGTTAGGGTTAGGGTTAGGGTTAGGGTTAGGGTTAGGGTTAGGGTTAGGGTTAGGGTTAGGGTTAGGGTTAGGGTTAGGGTTAGGGTTAGGGTTAGGGTTAGGGTTAGGGTTAGGGTTAGGGTTAGGGTTAGGGTTAGGGTTAGGGTTAGGGTTAGGGTTAGGGTTAGGGTTAGGGTTAGGGTTAGGGTTAGGGTTAGGGTTAGGGTTAGGGTTAGGGTTAGGGTTAGGGTTAGGGTTAGGGTTAGGGTTAGGGTTAGGGTTAGGGTTAGGGTTAGGGTTAGGGTTAGGGTTAGGGTTAGGGTTAGGGTTAGGGTTAGGGTTAGGGTTAGGGTTAGGGTTAGGGTTAGGGTTAGGGTTAGGGTTAGGGTTAGGGTTAGGGTTAGGGTTAGGGTTAGGGTTAGGGTTAGGGTTAGGGTTAGGGTTAGGGTTAGGGTTAGGGTTAGGGTTAGGGTTAGGGTTAGGGTTAGGGTTAGGGTTAGGGTTAGGGTTAGGGTTAGGGTTAGGGTTAGGGTTAGGGTTAGGGTTAGGGTTAGGGTTAGGGTTAGGGTTAGGGTTAGGGTTAGGGTTAGGGTTAGGGTTAGGGTTAGGGTTAGGGTTAGGGTTAGGGTTAGGGTTAGGGTTAGGGTTAGGGTTAGGGTTAGGGTTAGGGTTAGGGTTAGGGTTAGGGTTAGGGTTAGGGTTAGGGTTAGGGTTAGGGTTAGGGTTAGGGTTAGGGTTAGGGTTAGGGTTAGGGTTAGGGTTAGGGTTAGGGTTAGGGTTAGGGTTAGGGTTAGGGTTAGGGTTAGGGTTAGGGTTAGGGTTAGGGTTAGGGTTAGGGTTAGGGTTAGGGTTAGGGTTAGGGTTAGGGTTAGGGTTAGGGTTAGGGTTAGGGTTAGGGTTAGGGTTAGGGTTAGGGTTAGGGTTAGGGTTAGGGTTAGGGTTAGGGTTAGGGTTAGGGTTAGGGTTAGGGTTAGGGTTTAGGGTTAGGGTTAGGGTTAGGGTTAGGGTTAGGGTTAGGGTTAGGGTTAGGGTTAGGGTTAGGGTTAGGGTTAGGGTTAGGGTTAGGGTTAGGGTTAGGGTTAGGGTTAGGTTAGGGTTAGGGTTAGGGTTAGGGTTAGGGTTAGGGTTAGGGTTAGGGTTAGGGTTAGGGTTAGGGTTAGGGTTAGGGTTAGGGTTAGGGTTAGGGTTAGGGTTAGGGTTAGGGTTAGGGTTAGGGTTAGGGTTAGGGTTAGGGTTAGGGTTAGGGTTAGGGTTAGGGTTAGGGTTAGGGTTAGGGTTAGGGTTAGGGTTAGGGTTAGGGTTAGGGTTAGGTTAGGGTTAGGGTTAGGGTTAGGGTTAGGGTTAGGGTTAGGGTTAGGGTTAGGGTTAGGGTTAGGTTAGGGTTAGGGTTAGGGTTAGGGTTAGGGTTAGGGTTAGGGTTAGGGTTAGGGTTAGGGTTAGGGTTAGGGTTAGGGTTAGGGTTAGGGTTAGGGTTAGGGTTAGGGTTTGGGGGGAGGGTTAGGGTTAGGGTTAGGGTTAGGGTTAGGGTTAGGGTTAGGGTTAGGGTTAGGGTTAGGGTTAGGGTTAGGGTTTAGGGTTAGGTTTAGGGTTAGGGTTAGGGTTAGGGTTAGGGTTAGGGTTAGGGTTAGGGTTAGGGTTAGGGTTGGGTTAGGGTTAGGGTTAGGGGTTGGGGTAGGGTTAGGGTTAGGGTTAGGGTTTGGGTTGGTGGGTTAGGTTAGGGTTAGGGTTAGGGTTAGGGTTGGGGGTTGGGTTAGGGTTGGGTTAGGGGTTAGGGTGTAGGGTTAGGGGTAGGGTTAGGGTTAGGGGTTAGGGTTAGGGTTAGGGGGAGGGTTGGGTTAGGGTTAGGGTTGAGGGTTTGGGTGTAGGGTTAGGGTTAGGGTTAGGGTTGGGGTTAGGGTTAGGGTTAGGGGTTAGGGTTAGGGGGGT
>NC_134885.1:45573620-45605898 GCF_041734735.1 Babylonia areolata | reverse complement strand
TTAAGGCCTTCGACACCGTGAGTAGAGAGGGACTGTGGAAGATCATGGCCAAGTACGGATGCCCTCGGAAATTTATTTCCTTGGTCAGCCAATTCCATGAAGGCATGCAGGCTCGAGTCCAGGACAATGGCGAAACATCTGCTCCTTTTGCTGTCACAAATGGTGTCAAGCAAGGCTGCGTCCTGGCTCCAACGCTGTTCAGCCTCATGTTCTCTGCAATGCTTACTGATGCCTTTAGAGATGGCGATGTTGGAATCGGCCTAAAGTACCGAACAGATGGCAAGTTGTTTAACCTCAGAAGGCTTCAAGCAAAAACGAAGGTCATGACAGACATCATCAGAGACTTTTTGTTTGCTGATGATTGTGCCCTCAACGCTGGATCTGAAGCTGACATGCAACTCAGCGTCGACAAGTTTGCCACTGCCAGCAGGAACTTCGGCCTTACCATCAGCACGAGGAAAACTGAAGTCCTCCATCAGCCAACCCCAGGGAAACCCTACATTGAGCCCAACATCACAGTCAACGGTCAGAGACTCAGTGCGGTGGAGCGGTTCACATACCTTGGCAGCACACTGTCACGAAATGCGACCATCGACGATGAAGTGAACGTCAGGATTGCAAGAGCAAGCGCAACTTTTGGCAGACTCAGTGCAAATGTCTGGAACAGAAGAGGCATTAGTCTAGAGACGAAGCTAAAGGTCTACAGAGCAGTAGTTCTCCCCACACTACTGTATGCCTGCGAAACTTGGACAGTGTACCAACGACATGCCAAGAAGCTGAACCACTTCCACACAACATGCCTCAGGAAGCTACTGAACATCAAGTGGCAAGACAAGACCCCAGACACAGAGGTGCTCGCAAAAGCCACCCTTCCCAGCATCTTCACCATCCTGATGCAGTCCCAGCTTCGCTGGGCTGGACACGTGGCGCGCATGCCAGACCATCGGCTGCCCAAAAGGCTCTTCTATGGCGAGCTGCAACAAGGGAAGAGATCACACGGAGGTCAGAAGAAGCGCTTCAGAGATACTCTGAAAGTCTCTCTGAAAGCGTTTGATATCAACCCTGACTCCTGGGAGGAATCTGCAGTGGACCGTTATAAATGGCGCGCTGCTGTGCACAAAGGCGCCAAGTTGTGCGAGGCCAACAGGACTGCTGCAGCTGTTCAGAAGAGGCAGGCCAGAATGTCACGGGCAAACAAGCTCCCTGACAATGATATGCCTGTCTTTGTCTGCCCCAACTGTCAGCGAACATTTCGTGCGCAGATTGGACTATTCAGCCATCTGCGCATTCACAGATAGATTCATGAGCATCCTCCCCCCACCCCACCACCACCCTCCCCCCATCCCCCAGCTGGATGACAACGATGGTCATCATCGATCTCGATGGACACACACCACCACCATGTGTTTGGGATATATCCGTATTGTACCACGTGTTTGGGATATATCCGCATTGTACCACGTGTTTGGGATATATCCGTATTGTACCACGTGTTTGGGATATATCCGTATTGTACCACGTGTTTGGGATATATCCGAATTGTACCATGTGTTTGGGATATATCCGTATCGTACACTCGCGAGTTTGTGTGTATGTGTGTATGCGATTTCCGATTTCCGATTTTCCTAGATGTAGGCCGCTCGTTGGTGTTGCGTTACCAGCAAGTCTGTCAGCTCGCTCATTTCCCTTAACACCTGCATGTCCCGGACAGTATGACCATGTGAGTTTTTTAATCTGAAAGTTGCGCATTGCCTTATGCCACTCTGGGCTTCCCATTCCGTTTTCAATTTTCTGTATGAGGTTCATTGAGTCGGTTAGAATCATGGCATGTTGGTTTCCGGGCGTATGGATGGACGATAGCCACTGGAGGGCATGTGTCACAGCTTCAACTTCCATCGTTAGGCTGGAGGTTGTGACTTTGTAGGCAGCATTCTCTTCCCGAACTGTTTTTCCATTTTGTTTCGCAGTGAATCCCCAACCGGATTGGTCTTTGGTGACTGAGCCATCTGTGTATATGATGATGTCCTCTTCTTTACTGTTTTCTTTTATGAGTAGTTTCACTTCCGCATCAGTTTTGCCCTCTGGCCATTCCCGACAATGTCTTCCTAGAGTGGGTGAAATGGCTGTGTTGAATAGATGGTTGAGGTTTTCGGGGTTTTTCTCCCATTCTTTTGTTTCTTTCAGGTCTTGGCTTCTGCTTGCCCCATCCATGATCTTCCTCGTCCTAGGTGGCTGCCTTTTGGTTCTTTGACTGCGTCATGCAGTGGGTTTTGAGGGTTTTCTAATGCTTTGAAGTAGGTCTTGACCTGTTCTAACTTGTTTCTGGCCTGCACTGAAGGAAGGTCAAGCAGGTATCGCATGGTTTCTGTGGGCGTGTCTTTTGTTGTTCCAAGGATCAGCCTCATAGCTTCATTTTGGACTCTTTCTAATTTTAGGAGGTTGCTTTGAGACGGTGTTGTTAGCCCAAGTCCGTAGTCGATCACACTGAGGACGAGTGATTGGTATAGCAGGAAGAGGTGGCGTTGTTCAATACCTTTGGTTGCCATTGCTTTTAAGTAAGAGAGAGAGAGAGAGAGAGAGAGAGAGAGAGGGAGAGTGCGCGTGTGGTGGGTATGTTTTTGCATACCGTTAGAGTGCTTATGTGTGCATGCATGTGTGTGTTTGCGCACGCGTGCCCACATGTTTTTATCTGCGTGTACATTTAAACCCATCGTGTTTCTGGTAAATCTTCTGTCATTCAAATAAATCTTCTTGATCTGGGGCATTGCCTCGTGAGGAGTTTGACAAACCAAGTTTAGGTCGCGAATCGATTGATGCTAACGATGCATCAGTATAAAATCCGACTGTGTTCGTTAAGGTATTGATACCAACGGTTTAGGTTAAAGTCTGAAACGTGATCCTGCTTGTTAGTGTTATGACATCAATCATTCAACTGCGCAGTATCGAGATTTTGCCACTGAAGACATGCCAGCAATTGTGGCTGACTACATGGGTTTAAGTCGTAATTCCTGGAGATTCTTGAAGCGGGAAAAGCGAGTTTCGTTTGGTATAATATATAGATGTTCAAAAGATGTATTTACTGTCAGATGGAGGAAATACCATTTTATTTTTGTACTTTGTGTGTCTGTGGAAGACAGAGACACAGAACGAGAGAGGGGGAGAGAGAGAGGGAAGTGAGACAGGGAGGTAATGAGACACACAGAGAGAGAGGGGGAGAGAGAGAGGGAAGTGAGACAGGGAGGTAATGAGACACAGAGAGAGAGAGGGGGAGAGAGAGAGGGAAGTGAGACAGGGAGGTAATGAGACACAGAGAGAGAGAGGGGGAGAGAGAGAGGGAAGTGAGACAGGGAGGTAATGAGACACAGAGAGAGAGGGGGAGAGAGAGAGGGAAGTGAGACAGGGAGGTAATGAGACACACAGAGAGAGAGGGGGAGAGAGAGAGGGAAGTGAGACAGGGAGGTAATGAGACACACAGAGAGAGAGGGGGAGAGAGAGAGGGAAGTGAGACAGGGAGGTAATGAGACAGAGAGAGAGAGAGGGGGAGAGAGAGAGGGAAGTGAGACAGGGAGGTAATGAGACACAGAGAGAGAGGGGAGAGAGAGAGGGAAGTGAGACAGGGAGGTAATGAGACACAGAGAGAGAGGGGGAGAGAGAGAGGGAAGTGAGACAGGGAGGTAATGAGACAGAGAGAGAGAGAGAGGGAGAGAGAGAGGGAAGTGAGACAGGGAGGTAATGAGACAGAGAGAGAGACAGACAGACAGACAGACAGACTGACAAACAAACAGAGACAGAGAAAGAAAGACAGAGAGCGACAGAGATAGAGACAGAAAGAGTGAGAGAGACAGAGACAGAAAGACAGAGTGAGAGAGAGACAGAGACAGAATGAGAGAGAAACAGAAAGACAGAAAGAGACAGAGACAGAAAGACAGAGACAGAAAGGCAGAGTGAGAGAAAAACAGAGACAGAAAGACAGAGTGAGAGAAAGACAGAGACAGAATGAGAGAGAAACAGAAAGACAGAAAGAGACAGAGACAGAAAGGCAGAGTGAGAGAGAGACAGAGACAGAAAGGCAGAGTGAGAGAGACAGAGACAGAAAGACAGAGTCAGAGAGACACAGAGACAGAAAGACAGAGTGAGAGAGAGACAGAAAGACAGAGTGAGACAGAGACAGATACAGAAAGACAGAGTGAGAGAGAAAGAGAGACAGAAAGACAGAGTGAGAGAGAAACAGAGACAGAAAGACAGAGTGAGAGAGAGACAGAAAGACAGAGTGAGACAGAGACAGAAAGACAGGGTGAGAGAGAGACAGAGACAGAAAGGCAGAGCGAGAGAGAAAGAGAGACAGAAAGACAGAGTGAGAGAGAGACAGAAAGACAGAGTGAGAAACAGAAAGACAGAGTGAGAGAGAGACAGAGACAGAAAGAGTGAGAGAGAGACAGACACAGAGACAGAAAGGCAGAGCGAGAGAGAGACAGAGACAGAAAGACAGAGTGAGAGAGAAACAGAGACGGAAAGACAGAGTGAGAGAGAGACAGAAAGACAGAGTGAGAGAGAGACAGAGACAGAAAGACAGAGTGAGAGAGAAACAGAGACAGAAAGACAGAGTGAGAGAGAGACAGAAAGACAGAGTGAGAAACAGAAAGACAGAGTGAGAGAGAGACAGACACAGAGACAGAGAGACAGAGAGACAGAAAGAGTGAGAGAGAGACAGACACAGAGACAGAAAGACAGGAGTGAGAGAGAAACAGAGACAGAAAGACAGAGTGAGAGAGAGACAGAGACAGAAAGACAGGGTGAGAGAAAGACAGAAAGACAGAGTGAGAAACAGAAAGACAGAGTGAGAGAGAGACAGAGACAGAAAGAGTGAGAGAGAGACAGACACAGAGACAGAAAGGCAGAGCGAGAGAGAGACAGAGACAGAAAGACAGAGTGAGAGAGAAACAGAGACGGAAAGACAGAGTGAGAGAGAAACAGAGACAGAAAGACAGAGTGAGAGAGAGACAGAGACAGAAAGACAGAGTGAGAGAGAGACAGAGACAGAAAGACAGAGTGAGAGAGAAACAGAGACAGAAAGACAGAGTGAGAGAGAGACAGAAAGACAGAGTGAGAAACAGAAAGACAGAGTGAGAGAGAGACAGACACAGAGACAGAAAGACAGAGAGACAGAGAGACAGAAAGAGTGAGAGAGAGACAGACACAGAGACAGAAAGACAGAGTGAGAGAGAAACAGAGACAGAAAGACAGAGTGAGAGAGAGACAGAGACAGAAAGACAGGGTGAGAGAGAGACAGAAAGACAGAGTGAGAAACAGAAAGACAGAGTGAGAGAGAGACAGAGACAGAAAGAGTGAGAGAGAGACAGACACAGAGACAGAAAGACAGAGAGACAGAGAGACAGAAAGAGTGAGAGAGAGACAGACACAGAGACAGAAAGACAGAGTGAGAGAGAAACAGAGACAGAAAGACAGAGTGAGAGAGAGACAGAGACAGAAAGGCAGAGTGAGAGAGAAAGAGAGACAGAAAGACAGAGTGAGAGAGAGACAGAGACAGAAAGGCAGAGTGAGAGAGAGATAGAAAGACAGAGTGAGAGAGAGACAGAGACAGAAAGGCAGAGTGAGAGAGAGAGAGACAGAAAGGCAGAGTGAGAGAGAGAGAGACAGAAAGACAGAGTGAGAGAGAAACAGAAAGACAGAGTGAGAGAGAGACAGAGACAGAAAGACAGAGTGAGAGAGAGACAGAAAGGCAGAGTGAGAGAGAAACAGAGACAGAAAGACAGAGTGAGAGAGAGACAGAGACAGAAAGACAGAGTGAGAGAGAGACAGAAAGGCAGAGTGAGAGAGAAACAGAGACAGAAAGACAGAGTGAGAGAGAGACAGAAAGGCAGAGTGAGAGAGAAACAGAGACAGAAAGACAGAGTGAGAGAGAGACAGAAAGACAGAGTGAGAGAGAAACAGAGACAGAAAGACAGAGAGAGAGAGAGACAGAAAGACAGAGTGAGAGAGAAACAGAGACAGAAAGGCAGAGTGAGACAGAAACAGAAAGAGTGAGAGAGAGACAGAGACAGAAAGACAGAGTGAGAGAGACACAGAGACAGAAAGGCAGAGTGAGAGAGATACAGAGACAGAAAGACAGAGTGAGACAGAGACAGAAAGACAGAGTGAGAGAGAGACAGAGACAGAAAGACAGAGTGAGAGAGAGACAGAAAGACAGAGTGAGAAACAGAAAGATAGAGTGAGAGAGAGACAGAGACAGAAAGAGTGAGAGAGAGAGACAGACACAGAGACAGAGAGACAGAAAGAGTGAGAGAGAGAGACAGACACAGAGACAGAAAGACAGTGAGAGAGAGAGACAGAGACAAAAAAGGAGACCAATGTACAGAGAAATGGGAAGGGAGAAAGACACAGAGATAGACAGAGTAGGGACACACACACACACACACACACACACACACACACACACACACACACACACAGAGAGAGAGAGAGAGCGGGAATAGACACAGAGAGAGGTGCAGAGAGAGAGACAAGAGACAGCGACAGAGAGAGAGACAGGAATAGATTCTTTTGCAGGAGCAGATGGGATGATTAAGATTGACGAACCGTATTGTTTCAGCCGAGATTATGATCGAAGGCTCGGCCGTATGGTTTCATTTCTTTTTCCCCCACCTCCACCCCCCACCAATACGACCTCAACCTGTGAAGCTATATCGTACGGCATCTGACCGGGTTTCACTTGCACAGCTGACTCCATGCTCATTTCCTGTGTCCGCCTCAAGCGGCTCACTTTCTCCAGGCTTGATTTCCACTTGTCCCACACGCTGATTAACAGCTATGTCCTCGTGCCGTGCACTCGGCTAAATATAAAGGAGACGTAATGACGAGAGCCATATCATTCTCCTTCACTGAGAGTTGAAAGAAACAAGTGACGTAATGACGAGAGCCATATCATTCTCCTTCACTGAGAGTTGAAAGAAACAAGTGACGTAATGACGAGAGCCATATCATTCTCCTTCACTGAGAGTTGAAAGAAACAAGTGACGTAATGACGAGAGCCATATCATTCTCCGCCACTGACAGTTGAAAGAAACAAGTGACGTAATGACGAGAGCCATGTCAGTCTCCACCACTCAGAGTTGAAAGAAACAAGTGACGTAATGACGAGAGCCATATCATTCTCCTTCACTGAGAGTTGAAAGAAACAAGAGACGTAATGACGAGAGCCATATCATTCTCCTTCACTGAGAGTTGAAAGAAACAAGTGACGTAAAGAAAAGCCATATCAGCCTCCACCACTCAGAGTTGAAAGAAACAAGTGACGTAATGACGAGAGCCATATCATTCTCCGACACTGCGAGTGACGTAATGACGAGCCATATCATTCTTCTTCACTGAGAATTGAAAGAAACAAGTGACGTAATGACGAGAGCCATATCATTCTCCTTCACTGAGAGTTGAAAGAAACAAGTGACGTAATGACGAGAGCCATATCATTCTCCTTCACTGAGAGTTGAAAGAAACAAGTGACGTAATGACGAGAGCCATATCATTCTCCTTCACTGAGAGGTGAAAGAAACAAGTGACGTAATGACGAGAGCCATATCATTCTCCTTCACTGAGAGTTGAAAGAAACAAGTGACGTAATGACGAGAGCCATGTCAGTCTCCACCACTCAGAGTTGAAAGAAACAAGTGACGTAATGACGAGAGCCATATCATTCTCCTTCACTGACAGTTGAAGGAAACAAGTGACGTAATGACGAGAGCCATATCATTCTCCTTCACTGAGAGTGACGTAATGACGAGAGCCATATCATTGTCCGCCACTGAGAGTGACGTAATGACGAGAGCCATATCATTGTCCGCCACTGAGAGTGACGTAATGACGAGAGCCATATCATTGTCCGCCACTGAGAGTGACGTAATGACGAGAGCCATATCATTGTCCGCCACTGAGAGTGACGTAATGACGAGCCATATCATTGTCCGCCACTGAGAGTGACGTAATGACGAGAGCCATATCATTGTCCGCCACTGAAAGTGACGTAATGACGAGCCATATCATTGTCCGCCACTGAGAGTGACGTAATGACGAGAGCCATATCATTGTCCGCCACTGAGAGTTGAAAGAAACAAGTGGAGATGGGTGAAAAGCTTGTTTTTTGTGATGTCGTTGGTTTTCGGGTTGTTTGTTTGTTTGTGTGTATTGTGTTGTGATTGTGTGTGATTGTGTGTTGTGTGTGTGTGTGTGAGTGTGTGTGTGTGTGTGTGTGTGTGTATCTGTGTCTGTGAGTGTGTGTGTGTGTGTGTGTCTGTGTCACACACACACACACACACACACACACACACACACACACACACACACACACACACACACACTCACGCACACACACACACACACACACACACACACACACACACACACACACACACACACACACACACACACTCACGCATACACACACACGCGCGTGCGTGCTCACGCACATACACACACACTCACGCACGCACGCACGCATACACACACACGCGCACACACACACACACACACACACATACACACGCACACGCACACTTACGCACACACACACTCACACACACACATACAGAGAGAGAGAGAGAGAACGAACGTTTTTTCAGTGAGGGAAATATGGGAAAAGCACATATGGCGTGTTTTCATCCTGCCCTCATGAAAAGGGAAAATATAACAAAAAATACAAAAGATTACATTATATGAATAAGTTTCAAATTATGTCACCGAAGAGAGAGAGAGAGAGTGAGTGAGACAGACAGACAGACAGACAGTGAGACAGAGAGGGACAAGGCACATTCTTCATTTTCGAGGATAACAGAGAAGCATTAAAGTGCTTTTTTCTTCATCCAGTCCCCGCTCTGTAAAGGGGTCAGTTCGACACAGTAATACAAACACGAACAGTGAGCCACCCCAACCCGACACACATATGCTCTGTGAACACATGGGACAGTGTGTTGTAACACGAACAGTGAGCCACCCCAACCCGACACACATATGCTCTGTGAACACATGGGACAGTGTGTTCTAACTAACACAAACAGTGAGCCACCCCAACCCGACACACATGTGCTCTGTGAACACATGGGACAGTGTGTTGTAACACGAACAGTGAGCCACCCCAACCCGACACAGTTGGGGGGGTATTTCCTTTTTTCCTAGTCCTCCGACTCCAAAGTTTGAACAATACGATGGAAATGAAATACCTGTCATATAGCAAGTAGTTTAGCATGTACCAGAGATACTCATCATACAATACATAGACCAAATCATACAGAGAGACAGCTACAGGGAAAGACAGACAGAGACAGAGAGGCAGGGAAAGACAGACAGAGACAGAGACAGAGAGACAACCAGAGACACAGAGACTGAGACAGAGAGAGGAAGTCAGTCAGAGACAAACTGATGTCCATTCATTAGTCAGTGGCCACTTCCCGTTCTGTCAGGGCCCATCTGGCGAGGACGACACACCCACATCCTGTCCGCCCCACCAACCCCACTCCCTCTCCCTCCCCCACCCATCCAACCAATACGGAGGTTCCTCCAACAGGACTGATTTCCCGGACCACCCGAGCATATCACGTGATGCTAATGGCATCATTTCATGCCGCTGACCGTGAAAAACGGACGGCATGAAAGACACTGTGCTTTGATCCGGCCACAAAGTTTCTCCTATCTGCCATGGCTGCATGCACATGTTCTCGTATTTGCCTGAGTTATTCTTTTGGTATAAATATGGCTGAAAGCGGTCAGTTGTTTCCAGAGCTGGGAATATCCAGCGATGAGGAGACTGTTTAGGAAACAAAGGAACGAAGTATTGTCCACAGAGGAAATCAATGAAGAAAGATTTGGCCTGACGTTGAAATGAACTTTTGTATTACCGTGGAGACGTTTTCTGTGTTGTGCCACGGGGAGTAGGACTTGTGTTCTGTTCACTGTAAGTTACTGTCTTTATCATCAGGGTAAGCACAGTTTGTTTATAACATGAAAAGTCAGTTAAGTCAGTTTCTATCTGAGGCCAAAAATAGCCCAGAACAATATATCACAGCACAACACAACACAATCCAGCGCAAGACAATGCAATGCAATACAATGATGAAATGCAATACACTTCATCTCTATCAATATCATTTGAACGTCCAAAGGCTCGTCACTCACCCCCTCCACACAGTCTATACACTTTATCTCTATCAATATCATTTGAACGTCCAAAGGCTCGTCACTCACACCTTCCACACAGTCTATACACTTCATCTCTATCAATATCATTTGAACGTCCAAAGGCTCGTCACTCACACCTTCCACACAGTCTATACACTTCATCTCTATCAATATCATTTGAACGTCCAAAGGCTCGTCACTCACACCTTCCACACAGTCTATACACTTCATCTCTATCAATATCATTTGAACGTCCAAAGGCTCGTCACTCACCCCCTCCACACAGTCTCTCAGCCCACAATCCAGTCCGACGAAGCACACATAAACATCATCGACGTTGAACTCTACAAACCAGCCAGTTAAAGGGATGAGCACTTGTGGACACACGTCAACAAACCAGTTTGGTGTACATAGTTACCGTTGTTTGATTAAAAAGACAGAGGAGAGAACTGCCCAGTTTGGTGTACATAGTGTACAGCTGTTTGATTAAAAAGACAGAGCACAGAACTGCCCAGTTTGGTGTACATAGTGTACAGCTGTTTGATTAAAAAGACAGAGGAGAGAACTGCCCAGTTTGGTGTATATAGTTACCGCTGTTTGATTAAAAAGACAGAGCACAGAACTGCCCAGTTTGGTGTACATAGTGTACAGCTGTTTGATTAAAAAGACAGAGGAGAGAACTGCCCAGTTTGGTGTACATAGTGTACAGCTGTTTGATTAAAAAGACAGAGGAGAGAACTGCCCAGTTTGGTGTACATAGTGTACAGCTGTTTGATTAAAAAGACAGAGGAGAGAACTGCCCAGTTTGGTGTACATAGTGTACAGCTGTTTGATTAAAAAGACAGAGGAGAGAACTGCCCAGTTTGGTGTACATAGTGTACAGCTGTTTGATTAAAAAGACAAGAGGAGAGAACTGCCCAGTTTGGTGTACATAGTGTACAGCTGTTTGATTAAAAAGACAGAGGAGAGAACTGCCCAGTTTGGTGTACATAGTTACCGTTGTTTGATTAAAAAGACAGAGTATAGAACTGCCCAGTTTGGTGTACATAGTGTACAGCTGTTTGATTAAAAAGACAGAGGAGAGAACTGCCCAGTTTGGTGTACATAGTGTACAGCTGTTTGATTAAAAAGACAGAGCACAGAACTGCCCAGTTTGGTGTACATAGTGTACAGCTGTTTGATTAAAAAGACAGAGTATAGAACTGCCCAGTTTGGTGTACATAGTTACCGCTGTTTGATTAAAAAGACAGAGGAGAGAACTGCCCAGTTTGGTGTATTTAGTGTACAGCTGTTTGATTAAAAAGACAAGAGGAGAGAACTGCCCAGTTTGGTGTATTTAGTTACCGCTGTTTGATTAAAAAGACAGAGGAGAGAACTGCCCAGTTTGGTGTATATAGTGTACAGCTGTTTGATTAAAAAGACAGAGGAGAGAACTGCCCAGTTTGGTGTACATAGTGTACAGCTGTTTGATTAAAAAGACAGAGTATAGAACTGCCCAGTTTGGTGTACATAGTTACCGCTGTTTGATTAAAAAGACAGAGGAGAGAACTGCCCAGTTTGGTGTATTTAGTTACCGCTGTTTGATTAAAAAGACAGAGTATAGAACTGCCCAGTTTGGTGTATTTAGTTACCGCTGTTTGATTAAAAAGACAGAGCACAGAACTGCCCAGTTTGGTGTACATAGTTACCGCTGTTTGATTAAAAAGACAGAGCACAGAACTGCCCAGTTTGGTGTACATAGTTACCGCTGTTTGATTTTGTTATATAAGAAACCGCAGGGGACAGAAGTGCCCACAGTCTGCCACACAGCACAGATCCTGTGGCAGGCTGTCAGTATTGTATTTACTGTCGTTGGGCACTTTGGGAGAACAGGTATCATTTCTTTTTCTGTTCTCTATGTACAGGTATAGTTCGTTTTCTGTGTTCGTGTCTGCATAGTGACTGGGGAAGTACAGGTGCCATTTATTCTTTTTCTCCATTTTTCTCTATGTACAGGTATATTTCGTTTTTTGTGTATGTACCTGTATTGATCGGTAGTGACTGAGGAAGAACAGATGACATTTCTTCTTTTACTCTGTTTTCTCTGTTCACGTACATTTTGTTTTCTGTGTTCCAACCTGCATTGATCGATTGTAACTGAACAACAGGTGACATTTTTTTTCTTTTTTCTGTTTTTTTCTTTTCTGTTTTCTCTTTGTATTTTGTTTTCTATCTTCTAATCCGCATAGATCGATAATGACTGGGGGTGAACAGGTGATGTTTCCATCGATAATGATCGTTCGTTTATTTATTTATAGTCTGTTCATCTAAGATGGTGATATTAGACTGAGGATAATGACTGGGCAAGAACAGGTGACGTTTCCTCTTTTCCCGAGTTCTGTACTCAGGCGTGTTTCGTTTTCTGTGTCCGTAGCTACATTGATCGATAGTCGTCTGGCGATGCCAAGGAAAGCACAAAAGATGTAATTAGTTCGTGATAGTCATGGGTGGATACCAGCCAGCATACCTTGCCTCCGACCAAAATAACCAGACATTTTTTTTCTGAAAATGTTCATTGCTGTGGTTGAGCGCTTGAAGGTGGAGGTAAAGATCGGTATGTATTTCCTTTTGCTATTGCTGTAATAACATTTTGAAAATATATTGATGATAATGATGGCCATGGTGATGACAGAAATGATAATATCGATAACAATAACACTTACAGAATGCGCTTACCTTACAAGAGGCCAAAACTGCTTATGGGAACTACACTCTGAAAAGTTTTGATTTATTTCCTTTTGCTCGCCTTTTCCTTCTCTAGCTTTAGCGCCAGGTTGGATGTGAAAAAGTCTTGTCTTGTCTTGTCTCGTCTTGTCTTGTCTTGGCTTGTCCTCTCTCTCTCTCTCTCTCTCTCTGTTCTTACTCAATCAGCTCAAACCTTACATAAACAGTGAAGCTCGCAAATTGTTCTTCCACGCTCACTGTCTTTCTCACCTCAACTATGCATCTGTTGTCTGGAGCTGTGCTGCAGATGTTCATCTTAAGAAACTAAATTCTCTCCACAAGAGAGCAGCCAGATTAATTCTACCAGATCACTCACTGTCAACGTTAGAAAAGCAAGCCAGATTAAATATCCTTCCACTTCAAAACCAGCTAGAAATCAACAAGCATTACCCATGTACAAAATACACAATAACTTGGCACCACAATATCTCAAACACCTGCTTACACGAGCCTCATGCCGATACGGCTCTAACAACTACATTTTGCCACGTACCCGAATTGATTTCTTCAAAACTAGTTTTGCATTTTCGGGTGCATCCCTGTTGAACTCACTTCCTTTGCACATACAAACGGACAGTTCTCTTGCTAATTTCAAATCAAGTCTGCATAAACGTCTTCATCCCTTCCAACATTAAATAACTCTGATCTTTGAATTACTGTAGATAGTAACAAAGGGGTCAGTTATGTCTTATTTATTGTATCAGTTATTGTTGTTGTTGTTCTTTTCTTGCTTTCTCATTTCATCGTGTTTTGTTTTGCTCTTTTTTTTCTTCTTTTTTTTCCTCGTTCTATTTCTTATGCATGCATAAATCTATTCATTTCGTTCTATCATAATCGTGACGAATGTCCAAGTAATATTGGTGATGGTGGTAGTCACTGTAGTATGCTGCACTTGCCACACGTAGATTTCAGAGACAGTAACAATACTGTACCTTTTGAACACCCGGATGTTTCTGGAACTTGTATACTGATAACATATCTCTCTCTCACTCTCTCTCTCTCTCTCTCTCTCTCTCTCTCTCCTATCCATCTGTCAATCTTACTGTGTGTGGGGAGGGGGGGTGTGTGTGCGCGCGTGTGTGTGTGTATGTATGTGAGTGCGCTCGCGCGCGCGCGTGTGTGTATGCATGTGTGTGCACGGGTGAGTGTGTGTGTATGGAGGGGGGGGGGAGGGCGGGGGGATTGTTTTCTTCATTATATATACCCTTCTGCATGAATACCTTTTCCTTTCATTTATGTGTGTGCTATTTGTAATAGATGCAGATTAGCAAGGACAGATTGGAAGAATAGGCTATGCCTAAAATCTTAATCCTTGAATAAAAACGTTTTGATCTCTGAGTTCTCTCTCTCTCTCTCTCTCTCTCTCTCTCTCTCTCTCTCTCTCTCTCTCTGTGTCTTTCAGATCGACCATTGAAGGCAGGCCAATCTTTTTTCTATGACCAGTGAAAGCTTGGGAAATGGTAGTGATGACATTGTGTGTGTGTGTGTGTGTGTGTGTGTGAAGTCAAGTGAAAATGATTTTTATTGAGGGTAAAAGAATAAGCTTGTACAGCTTTTTTCACCCTTCCCTCAGAAAAAAAGAAGACCCCCCCCCCCAAAAAAAAAGAAAGAAAAAAAGAAAAAAAAAGAAAAAGAAAAGACATGAAGATTGAAGAAAAGAGGGAGGGGTTAGGAAGAGTATAACATGAAAACTCAAGCGCGATAAGACACACAAATTCTATGTTGAAAGACAGTATACGGACAATCTGCTAATAATGAATATAATTACATACATGATGTCGAAGCGATTATACATACGAAAGCTGCATCCTTACATCATTAACACAGATATTTTGGAAAAGAGCGAGACTGAAGACAGACATACAGACAGGCAGACAGACAGACAGAACTGATATAGTACAAGTTCAGAAAGGGAGGAAAGGAGGTTGGAGTCAGAAGACAGAGAGGAAGCCACAGACAGACGGATACACAATGGATAGACAGGAATATCATAGATAGACAGGAATATCATGGACAGGAATATCATAGATAGACAGGAATATCATAGATAGACAGGAATATCATGGACAGGAATATCATAGATAGACAGGAATATCATAGATAGACAGGAATATCATGGACAGGAATATCATAGATAGACAGGAATATCATGGATAGACAGGAATATCATAGATAGGAAAATCATAGATAGGAATATCATAGACAGGAATATCATAGAATATCATAGATAGACAGGAATATCATAGATAGACAGGAATATCATAGATAGACAGGAATATCATAGAATATCATAGATAGACAGGAATATCATAGATAGACAGGAATATCGTAGATAGACAGGAATATCATAGATAGACAGGAATATCATAGATAGGAATATCGGAGGCAAGGCTGATCATGACAAAACATATAAGGTATCATATTTTTTCCATCACATGTTTCTTGAGAGCTTTTTTAAAAGTTTGCCTCAAATGGCATGATTTTAAAAAGGAAGTGAGCTGTTCCATATCGTTCCCCCAGAATATGTTAAACTAGATTGATATAAATTGTTTCAGGGTCGTGGAAAAGACAGTTTATGAGTATGTCTATTTTCATTCATAATAAAATACTGGATTATTTTCTGTTGGGCTGTTCCATTCACGACACAGTGCATAAATATACATTTGTTAAATAAGAGTTTACTACTTAGTGGGAGGATGTCCAGATTTCTGTAGTCAGTATCTGTCACAGTATTGGATTTTAATTTGATAAGTTTTATAGCTCTTTTGTGCAAAAGACTGATGTGTTTGAGGTTAGCGTCGCTGGCATTGTCCCATAAGGTGGGAGCATAGTTCATTAGAGATAATTTATGTGCGTGAAAAAATAGTTTCCTCGATTGAAGATTGAGAAAATTCTCACCCTTGGTAAGCTGGTATGTTCTTTTGGAAATTCGGTTTCCTAGGTCTGTAATATGATTCGACCATGACAGGTCATTGTCTATTATGATCCCAAATATTTTGTGTGATTTAACTTCTTCATTTGTTTGCCCCTGGATGTATAATGGTGCAAAAGAGGAATGCATTTGCTGTCGCTTCTGTCCTATGGTCACATGCATACATTTAGTTTTGTCTGTGTTGAGGGACATGTTCAACTCGGTCCAAGTGGTCGACTGTTTACATTGTTCTGAAGATTTTTTACAGGTTCTGTGGGATCTTTATTGTTTGACTGAAGTGAAGTGTCATCAGCGAACATTTCGCACGTGCACTGTATGTATAATGGCAAGTCATTGATATAGACAGAAGATAAAAGTGGTCCAAGCACTGATCCTTGTGGTACACCAAATTTCAATGAGAGTGAGTTGGACCTGCTGGAACTGATTTCAACCAGCTGATGCCAGTTGCTGAGGAATGAGATAAAGAATTCTAAAGCATCATTTGACAGTTTGTAATACGTTAGTTTTCTAACTAGAAGCAAGTGATTAATGACATCGAAGGCCTTAGCGAAGTCAACAAATAGAATACCAGTAAATACATTATTGTTTATGTTTGAAAGGTATCTTTCGATAATTTGTGTAAGGGCTGTGTGACAAGAGTGGTGTTCTCGAAAACCTGACTGGTTTTCTTGAATCAAAGTATACTTATTGAGGTGAGAATGAAGGCTTGCTTGAACATGTCTTATAAGTGGGTTTGACAAAACGGACAGCATCGAGATAGGTCTATCGTTAGAAGGATTAGTACGGTCGCCTGTTTTATGTAGGGGTATAACCTTAGCTTGCTTAAATTTTAGTGGGAAATTTTTTATCAATACATAAATTATAGATATAGGTCATCAAGTTCATCTTGGTCCCTTGTTCCAGATTGTTTCAATCGTATTAAACTAATGAATACTTCGTTTCTTGTCAGTGGTGGTATGTCAAAGCTGGTTGAAATATTCTTCGAATTACAAAATTGTTTGAGTAGTTTTAGTTCATTTTCATTTCTTTTATCATTTACGATTATATCATTGGCAGTATAAGCAAAATGAAAGTTCAATTTATCAGGTGATGTTTCATTTACTGGACTGTAAAAATTAGATTTTGAGTTGCTTTTAGTCAGTGTATTGATAGCTTTCCAAACTGATGTCGAATTGTGGGGGGAAGACAATAAGTCTCGAAAATATTTAATCATACTTTTTCGTTGCATGGAATCCATTTTGTTTCTTTGGTGTGTTTTTTTTTTTTTTTTTTTTTTTTAATTATTGTTTGAGGTAATAGTTTCTAAATTCATTTCGTTGTGTATTTCTTTTGTCAACCACGGAGGCTTAATTTCATGTTTCACTCTTTTTCTTATAAATGGAGCATGTTTGTCATATACATAATTAAATGTGCTGATCCAATAGTTAACAGCATCGTCAGGGTTTCTACTTTGATACACGTATTCTAAGCCAGAATAAAGCAAATCGTTGATGAATGTATTTTTATCGAAATGTGTAAATCTTCTGTAAAAAAAATTCTTTGTGTCCCGGTTGAGGATTTTTTTAAAATATATTTTTAATCAATTTGGTCAAGGTGGACACATTTTCATCATGTGTAAAAGTGCAGTTTTATAACATATAATAGACATTATACCTAGCATCAGCATAGAGTTATGGACACTATGCTTAACTAACGTAATGTGAAAACAAAACAAATCAAAACAAAAATCAAACAAACAAACAAACAAACAAAAACAAACAAACATATGGAGTATCTCATGTATTAACACATTTCCTCTAGTTTTCCATACGTGATTATATAAAACACCCATTACACAGTCATGTTAAACATTATTACTGCATACACATGGTGTGTGTCCATCGAGATCGATGATGACCATCGTTGTCATCCAGCTGGGGGATGGGGGGAGGGTGGTGGTGGGGTGGGGGGGAGGATGCTCATGAATCTATCTGTGAATGCGCAGATGGCTGAATAGTCCAATCTGCGCACGAAATGTTCGCTGACAGTTGGGGCAGACAAAGACAGGCATACCATTGTCAGGGAGCTTGTTTGCCCGTGACTTTCTGGCCTGCCTCTTCTGAACAGCTGCAGCAGTCCTGTTGGCCTCGCACAACTTGGCGCCTTTGTGCACAGCAGCACGCCATTTGTCACGGTCCACTGCAGATTCCTCCCAGGAGTCAGGGTTGATATCAAATGCTTTCAGAGAGACTTTCAGAGTATCTCTGAAGCGCTTCTTCTGACCTCCGTGTGATCTCTTCCCTTGTTGCAGCTCGCCATAGAAGAGCCTTTTGGGCAGCCGATGGTCTGGCATGCGCGCCACGTGTCCAGCCCAGCGAAGCTGGGACTGCATCAGGATGGTGAAGATGCTGGGAAGGGTGGCTTTTGCGAGCACCTCTGTGTCTGGGGTCTTGTCTTGCCACTTGATGTTCAGTAGCTTCCTGAGGCATGTTGTGTGGAAGTGGTTCAGCTTCTTGGCATGTCGTTGGTACACTGTCCAAGTTTCGCAGGCGTACAGTAGTGTGGGGAGAACTACTGCTCTGTAGACCTTTAGCTTGGTCTCAAGACTAATGCCTCTTCTGTTCCAGACATTTGCACTGAGTCTACCAAAAGTTGCGCTTGCTCTTGCAATCCTGACGTTCACTTCATCGTCGATGGTCGCATTTCGTGACAGTGTGCTGCCAAGGTATGTGAACCGCTCCACCGCACTGAGTCTCTGACCGTTGACTGTGATGTTGGGCTCAACGTAGGGTTTCCCTGTGGCTGGCTGATGGAGAACTTCAGTTTTCCTCGTGCTGATGGTAAGGCCGAAGTTCCTGCTGGCAGTGGCAAACTTGTCAACGCTGAGTTGCATGTCAGCTTCAGATCCAGCGTTGAGGGCACAATCATCAGCAAACAAAAAGTCTCTGATGATGTCTGTCATGACCTTCGTTTTTGCTTGAAGCCTTCTGAGGTTAAACAACTTGCCATCTGTTCGGTACTTTAGGCCGATTCCAACATCGCCATCTCTGAAGGCATCAGTAAGCATTGCAGAGAACATGAGGCTGAACAGCGTTGGAGCCAGGACGCAGCCTTGCTTGACACCATTTGTGACAGCAAAAGGAGCAGATGTTTCGCCTTTGTCCTGGACTCGAGCCTGCATGCCTTCATGAAATTGGCTGACCAAGGAAATAAATTTCCGAGGGCATCCGTACTTGGCCATGATCTTCCACAGTCCCTCTCTACTCACGGTGTCGAAGGCCTTAGTGAGGTCGACATAGGTGGAGAACAGATCAGCATTTTGCTCCTGACATTTCTCTTGCAGCTGCCTTGCAGCAAACACCATGTCGGTGGTTCCGCGCTCTTTCCGGAATCCACATTGGCTCTCAGGCAAATGACCTTGGTCAAGGTGTGCTGTGAGGCGGTTTAGTAGGATCCTGGCAAGTATCTTGCCTGCGATGGAGAGCAAGGAAATGCCCCGATGGTTATCACAGGCTTGCCGGTTCCCCTTTCGCTTGTACAAGTGAATGATAGATGCATCTTTGAAATCCTGGGGGATCGTCTCTTCTTTCCACATGAGTGAGTACAGCTGATGGAGCTTCTCAGTCAGCACAGTGCCTCCATCCTTGTAGACCTCTGCTGGTATGGAGTCTGAGCCAGGTGCTTTGCCACTGGATAGCAGACGAATTGCTTTCTGGGTCTCAAGAGGTGTTGGCGGATCGTCCAGTGCTTCGTTGATGGGGACTTGTGGGAGACGGTCTATGGCTTCATCATTTATGGAGGAAGGGCGATTTAAGACACTGTTGAAGTGCTCAGCCCAGCGTTCGAGAATTTTCTCCTTCTCGGTGATCAAGGTATTCCCATCTGCACTGAGGAGGGGGGATGATCCTGAGGATGTGGGGCCGTAGACTTCTTTTAAGGCATCATAGAACCTCTTCATATCGTGCCTGTCAGCATATCCCTGGATCTCATCAGCTTTGTCACTCAGCCACTTATCCTGCATCTGACGTAACTTTTGCTGAACAGTCCTGCGGATGGCATCATACACATCCTTTTTTGATGTGGACTTTGGGTTGCTCAGGTAGGCTTGATGCAGACAGCGTTTCTCATCCAGAAGCTGCTTGATTTCATCACAGTTTTCATCAAACCAGTCTTTGTGCTTTCTGGACATGGGTCCCAGGGTCTCTGAAGCTGTACTATAGATCAGCTCACGCAGGGTCCTCCAGTCAGACTCCACATTCTGGTTGTCCAGAGAGGCGGATTCCAGACGATCTTCCAGCAGCTCCACAAAGGACTGTTTGATGGTGATGTTTTTCAGCTTAGCGATGTTGAGCCGTTTTGGAGCCTTCTGGCCTTGGGGGCGTCTCTTGGGCTGGATTCGAACATTCAGCTTCGAGACTACAAGGCGATGGTCTGTCCAACACTCGGCGCCGCACATGGTCTTTGTTACACGTACATCTTGCCTATCCCTTTTCCTGACGATGACATAATCGATGAGATGCCAATGCTTTGAGCGAGGGTGCATCCATGACGTCCTGTTACGGGTAGGGAGGCAGAAAACTGTGTTGGTTATCAGCAGTTCGTGCTCTGCACAGGTCTGAAGCAAAAGCAATCCATTTGGGTTGCAGTGGCCCACACCGTGCTTTCCAATGACTCCATCCCAGGAGATGTAGTCAGAGCCAACTCTAGCATTGAAGTCCCCAAGAATGATGAGCTTGTCTGCTTTTGGGATAGCAGCAATGACAGAGTGAAGGTCCTCGTAGAACTTCGCCTTCACTTCATCCGGGTTGGTCATGGTTGGGGCGTAGGCACTGACAATGGTGAGGTGCTTCTGGCCAGATGGCAGTGGGAGTTTCATGGTCATAAGCCTATCGTTGACTCCCTTTGGGATTCCAGCTAGCTTGCTGACAAGTGCTGTTTTTACTGCAAAACCAACGCCAGCCTCACGTCGCTCTTCGCTTCCTCGTCCACTCCAGAAGAAGGTGTAACCAGATCCCCGTTCACAGAGCTCGCCTTCACCTGCAAGCCGAGTCTCACTCAAGGCTGCGATGTCAATGTTGTATCTGGCGAGTTCGGATGCAACTAGTGCCGTTCTCCTTTGGGGTCTGTCCGCGTTATCTCTGTCCAGGAGAGTCCTTATGTTCCAAGCACCAATGGTGAGAGGAACGATCCTTGTTTTTTTCTTTTCTTTCTTGATGTTTCGACCGCTGATGTAGGGTCCCCGCCAGCCGCGGTATGCTGGCCAGGGTGATATGGAGCAGGCAATTTTTAGGGCACCTTTTCTAGCCCCTTCCTCATGCCAGGGAGGTGAGCAGTGCATTCCTAAAGAGGGCTGCTCAGACGCTCAGACGGCTGCCGAGCTCCATCGCTGCTCCTGTCGACGAAGAACGACCCTATGGCCTGAGCCGCCTGCGTGCAGGTCTGCGACTGCGACTGCCAGTGTACCCACACCTGTCGTTTCGTCGCTCGCCTGTCGCCACAGGACTTGGAGGTGATGAAATGATGAAGGATGAAAGGTCATTTTGGATGACTGATGACTTGCGCGATGAGTTTGTTTAAAGTGAAGAGGAGTTGCGCAACGTCAACCTCACTCTCTCGTCCGGGTCCACCAATTTCCAGTGGCAAGACTAAGTCGAGACGACTGGAGGATGAGCACGGATGCAGTGGATGACCAAGATATCCTTTCGGTGTCTCATCTTGCTCTCTGCACTCCACAGTGCGTTGCTGTAACCGCCTTCCTCTCCGTTGAACCGATAGATTTCTTCCGCAGATTCTGCCGGATCCAGACTAAGCATGCATGGGTAGACACACCCCGGGGGCCAACTGCGTGTGGCATGCACACAGCACAGTGGAGCTAGATGGCCGTCGGTGGCTCTCCTGAGCCAACGCCCTTTTATGGATCTCCATAAGGGTGTCTAGCCACCCGCCTCACCAGTCCCGGAAGGGAGCGGTGGGAGTGCCGGTTTAGTCGCCGGCAACCCGACCCTGAACAGGTTGTACTGGATTACAGGTTACCAGTAGCAGATCTAATGACCTGACCTGACCTGACTGCATACACATGAGTGCACATGAATACACATACATATATTATTTACATACTCGCATACTTACATATTCACATACATCGGTTCCTCAAGTATAACAATATATCATTGAGCCTTCATTATCGTTGTGCATTTTGATCATTCATCATATTTTGTTATGGGTTATTGTTTTCAAGAAGTTTTATATATGGACACCATTTTCTCGTAAATACAAGGTTTAACATTTCCATTGAATGCATATATCTTTCTACTTTATAACTATTTCTTAAATCATTCAGAAAATGCTCTATACATGGTTTATTTATATTTTATTCTGTATTTATAAACAAAATATTTTGCAAAAAGAATAATATAGTTGAAAGTTTCATCTGTTTTTGTAATTTCATCATTTCCAAAGAGACCAAATTATGTTTAACTTAACCTTTGAGCAAGTATCACATCTTTCTTTAAAAACGTTCTCTAATTTCTTCCAAAACAGTTGAGAGAACTTGCAAAACCACAGATAATGTTGTACTGAATCTATTTCTTTCTTCTTTTTTTTTTTTTACAGAAATTGCACTTGTCACTGTGTTTAATGCCCATTTTCTTCAGAATTTCGTTTGTAACATAAATGTTGCGAAAATTCTAATTTGAAAGCATTTCAGTTTTATCTCTTTGACTTTTTTATATTTGCTTCATGGTGATTACCCAAATAACGATGATATCGAATTTTTGCTCCCACTTAAGAAAGGAATTTATATTGTAAATAAAGAGTGGTTCAAGAAGTATATCATAATATATTTGCGAGCCTTTCATAATAGAGGATATTAAGTGTAGTGCTTTCGGTTGTTCATTACAGGTTTTATCACTAAGATAAATATTGTGTGTGATTAAGTAATTTTTTTATCGAACGTATCAATCCCATATACACTAAATAATTCATATTAATATTATATTTTTCTGCAAAGCGTGTGTAACCAAAGAAGCACCCATTCTCATCAACAGCATCTCTAACCAGAAATATATTCTTGTTTGTCCAATATTTGTAGTGGATTGTGTTGTTACCAACTCTAAGTTTGTCGTAATAAAAGAGGGGCTCTGCAAGTACCTCGTGTGGCTCTTTTAATTCTATTTGTTTCGTAAACTTCGTGTATGCCTGAAAAACATCTTTCCAAAATTGGTTACAATCGATATTTAGAAACTTTCTTGAACCATACAGATGTAGTGAGTTAATTTCTTGGCATTTATGAATAAGATTCTCTTCCACTTTGGTGTTCCTGTGTATAATTTCCTTATCCATGTTATCATAAGAGCATGTATACACTTTTCTATGTCTGGTATACCTATATACCTATTCCTCCATTTCCAAAATTATGTATCGAGTATTTTCTTTTAATCTTATCTGGTTTCTTATCCCATACGAATTCATAGCATAGTCTCTGTAATTCTTTTTACTTCTTTGTCTGGGAGGTTTGGAAGAAGAATCCATAAATAAATAAGCTTTGAAAGTATGAGAGATTTGAAAATAGCAAATCTACCGAGGGGTGTGCATATAAGCTTTGACCAAATCTTGAATAAGTTTTTTGCTTCTGTTAATTTGTCTCTTGTATTCACTTCAGTTATTTTTGATAGATCGTCTAAAAACCATATACCTAAAATCTTGAATTTGGGTGGAGGGGTGGGGTGGGTGGGTCCATTTCATATTCTTTTCTGGGAGATATTTCCTTATTGAATACTTCATATACCCTTACCAAACATTTAGCGTTTTGTCATAAGTTAACTTCACACTTAAAAATTCTTCAAATCTGTTTAGTGTTTCGAATAATTTCTCATACGATTCTTTATCTCGATCTAACGTAAATGTTGTGTCGTCAGCAAACTGACTAATTTTAAATTCGGTGTTCAATATGCTAATGCCTTTAATACCCTCATCTTCCGTAATCTTGCATGCCAGAATTTCAGAGCACAATACAAATAGGTATGGCGAAAGCGGGTCTCCTTGACGGCACCTCCTTTGTCTTTTAAAACTTCGGGATACCTTACCATTTACTATGACATATGACTTTATATTTCTGTAAAAGGTGCATACCCATTTACATATATCTTCTCCAAATCCAAAAGCATTTAAGACCTTGTTCATATATACCCAGTTTACCGAATCAAATGCCTTTTCAAACTCTATTGAAACTAATAAGCCTGAAATAATGTCTTCTTATTCTAAGTAATGCATGATGTCATATAGTATTCTTAAGTTATCACCAATGTATCTACCTGGAATGAAACCTGTCTGATCTTCATTTATTATCTTAGGCAGGACTGACTTAATTCTACTAGCTATACATGCTGATCCTATCTTGTGAGTAACGTTTAACAAGGATATAGGCCTCCAGTTTTTTTTTTAAGTATTCCCTTGGTTTATCCCCTTTTGGTAGGCATGTAATTAATCTTTCTTTCTGTGTCGTTGACATTAATTTTCTCCACTTATAATTCCTTCATTCAGTGATCTTACAACAAAGTCACTAAAGTCTTTCCAGAAATTTTTTTTTTAAATTACTGTCATTCCATCTGTACCTGGACTCTTTGTCGTTTTGCATTCGTCTAATAGCATCTGTGGCTTCTTGTCTTGTAATTAATCCTTCTAACTATTTTGATTCTGTCTCATCAAGCCTGGGTAAGTTGTTTACAAAATCACTAATATCTAAATCTTTTACATTATGTTCTTTGTACAGATCTTCATGATAATGTCTTGTCACCTTTAGTATTTCGTCCGTTTCTGTCAGTATATTACCTTGATCTGTAACTAACTTTAACATGTGTTTACTGATAAAGTGATGTTTTTCAAGATTACAAAAATTTAATATTTACTTACTTTTTCACCATGAGATGCCCATCTTGCTTTAGATCTTAAAGCTATCGCTTCCATTTTCAGTTTCCTTAAATGTATGAACTCTTCCATTTTCTCCGGCAATTCCCTAGTTATATTATACGACCGAACTTCCTTTTCGAGTCGTATTTCCTTTTCTAACATTTCCTCTTTTTCTGTTTGTTGCTTTTTCTTTCTTATTCCAAAAGTTATTGTTTTTGCTCTTATCTCCATTATCAACACATCTAAAAAGAGCTAGTTGCTTAAAGTAAACTAATTTCATCATTCGGGATATTACATATGTTTTCTCGTGTGTAAGGTAAATGCTGCATACTGTTCCTTTATTTTCTCTATTGTTTCTTTCACTAACTTAATATAATCACTGTCTGTAAGTGAAGATGAGTTAAATTTCCAAAAAGGGTTTCTTTTGGGTTCTGTATTAAATACAAAGTCAACTTTGACTAAAGAGTGGTCACATCTCTTACCATACAAAATATCAGCGTCTTTAACATCGGTAACCAGGTTATCTGAGATCAAGAAGAAGTCAAGACGGCTTTGTTGTAAGGGGGTTGGTCTCCTCCAAGTGTATCTTAAAACTTCATTATTGAGTTCTCTCCATATATTTATATATATATATACTAACTGTAAATCATATGTCATCTTTAAAAATCTTTCTTGTGTTCCCTGATTATTCACATACTTATAATTATGATAGTCTAAGTTGGGATTCATTACTAAATTCCAACCCCCTCCCATTATGACGTTAGAAATTTCTTGCTCTTCAACTTTCTTCTGAATTTCTTCAAAAAGTATATGGTCATCTCTGTTAGGGCCATAAAGGTTTACCAATAGAATTTCTATATCAAATATGTTTAAGACCAAAATGATATAATTACCATGAGTATCTCTAATGTTGTTGTTGTTGTTGTTGTTTGTTGTTTTTTTTTGGGGGGGGGGGTTGTTTTGTTTTGTTTTGGGGTTTTTTAACTGAAAGTTGTTATTGAGCAAGATAGCTACTCCTGGTGACCTAGAATTATTAGATAAAAAAAACACATTCACAACCCCATTCAGCCCTTATTTGTCTCTCCATCTTTTTTGTAAAGTGCGTATCTTGTAAAAAATAGACTGAATATTGTTTTTGTTTTAAGCATTGTAAAACATCTTTCCTTTTTTGAAAACCACCTAGCCTCTGGAAAGTTAAGGATGATAAATATATTTTTTTTAGACTACTCATGAATGAATTGTGTATTGGACCATACATATTGAACCGTTAATATTTCAAAAACATAGTTTTCCACCTGTACCATCTTTTTTAATCTAAGAAATAAAAAAAAGAACAAAAAGGATAATGAATTCCTTGTTCTGTACAAACTGAAGCATCAGACACTCAAATATTTGGAGAAAATCAAAGGAAATATATGAAAAAGAAAGAAACAAGACAAAATATTGCCCATTCACATAAAAATACACATACACTGGCAACGAAGTAAAACAAAGCAAAACAAAAACAACAAGAGAGGCAAGGCCTTCAAGACTCACTTGTGATACACTTGAAAAAAAATCTAATCGTTAAAATGTGTTCTGTATTTGTTATTATAAAGCTTCGCGTTAAAAAAGAAAAAGAAAAAAAAAGTCCTAACCAGATTCGAACCCCGCGTGTTCGGGTGAGAAGAAACTGCCTTATCCATTACACTATCGTGGCTCCTTAACTGACGTTCTAAAATTTAACATTTGAACATACTTTTTTAAAGGGCGATAAATCAATTGCGGTATTCGCAGTGAGAACGTTGTTTAAATCATATTATTCTGGTGTATCTTGGGCATTCAAAAAATCTTTAAGGGCAATAAAAAATTCTTTTTAATGGCTATCGCCGCAATCACACTGCAACATTTAGCTGTTTTCACTAGATCTAGTTAGATATACAAGTTTAGTTACACCCGCCGAGAATGTAGTACGACACGGTCAATTCAATTTCTCTTTTATGTTCATTCTAGTTTTATAGTTTTAAAGTTGATATGAAAATTTAGTGTTTTGTTAAACTAATAACATGTAGAGCCAAGTACAAGTACTTCTAAACGTCGTAAGAAGTGAAAAGGACTTCATTTTGAGAAAAGTCAAGACTGGAAATTTTTTCGTTTCATCGTGATCAGTTCAAGGGTATTAACTCGCATGGTTTACAATTTTTAACTGTGAATTCCGACTGATTCTGTTTATATTTTTATGGCAGTTTTGGGCATAATTCAGTAAGTGATGAGGCGTTCACAAATCTTTCTTTGAATAAATATTTAACGGTCTCCTTCTCCAACTTTCCATCACATGTTATCGTGTATTGTCCATTGAACATAGGATTGAACGGGCAGGTCAACAACTTGAAACAAAATGGCGTCGTTCGCGTTCGCGAAGAATATGAGCACGCACTTTGAATGTGAATAAATATGTGTACGCAATTGGTTTTTGCCCATGACCTTCAGGGCTCAGCCAACAGATCTGTAAAGTCCACTCGTCGTATTGATTTTAGTATTTTCCGAAAAAGACCACTTGGGCGAATGAACATAGTGAAAGCCCTGTACACTGAGAGTAAAACACACAAGCTTTTTATATATTGAGTTTAATTTCAAAATGTAATGTTTAAGATGAGAAAGATCAGTTTAAAGCAAATTAAGTCCCCTAGCATTAATTACAGAGTAATTTCCCTTTTTTTACTATCTGCACCAAAACGTTTGCAAAAATAAATAAAACTTCCGTGCTTAGCAAAAGAAGTTCCTGTTTGAACAACAAATTATAATAATGACTGCTCTTGTTGTTGTGTCAGAATATCAGATCAAAGTGCCAAGTTTAGAGAATACCAAAAATATAAATATAACAGTAAATGCAGTTTGCATATAATTGGGCTTCATTTTTTACTTTTTTGTGCCCATCCCAGAGGTGCAATATTGTTTTAAATAAGATGACTGGAAAGAACTGAATTTTTCCTATTTTTATGCCTGATTTGGCGTCAACTGACAAAGTATTTGCAGAGAAAATGTCAATGTTAAAGTTTACCATGGACACACAGATGCACACACACACACACACACACACACACACACAGACAACCGAATGCATTTTCTTTTGGTCTGCCCTAAGTACTGTTCCCTGCGCTCTCAGTTTATTCCTGCTAAATTTCACAAACATCCAAGTGCATCTAAGATGTCCATGTTGTTATCTTGTGCGAGTGAGAGATTGAGTGTTAGTATATGCAAGTTTGTATTCAAAGCGTTTTCATTACGAGCAAATGCTCTAGAACCGTTATCGATGCCCATGTAGTTCAATGGTTGTCCTAGTATTCATTCCCTGTATTAATTTTGTTTGTCCTTGTGAACTCCATTGTTATGGATCTGTGGTCTGACAATTAAAATATTTCGACTTCGACTTCGACTTCGACACAGACAACCGAACACCAGGTTAAAACATAGACTCACTTTGTTTACACAAGTGAGTCAAAAACAAAAACAAAAACAGACACCTGTTTCCCTCTGACCATCCTTGGCGATCAGGGAACACAACATCGCACAACTTGTCATGTATGATTTCATAAAGCCGTGTTTCACGAAGCAAGAAAAAAAATCCCTGTCACATTCTCGTGGAACGTATTTTTTCCAAGATGTGTGTGTGTGTGTGTGTGTGTTTCAGACTATGACTTCATCTCCGCAAAGGATTGTCTTCATATATATATATATATATATATATATATATATAAACATCAGTATCAATTGTGAGATGTAATGCTGATGATAAATAGCTAAATAAAATAATGCACCAATCGGTCCTACAATCCGACAAAAATTAACACTTGATCCAGGCAATCAATGATCAATCAAACATTCAGTGTGTGTAAATCGACAGTTTCATAAGCCGGGGAGGGGAGAGAGGGTGGGTGGAGGGGGGAGAGACGCATGACATGTGTTTTTGAATACATCATTTCAGCTTTTGGCGTACAATTTCAAATGTATTATGATTTTCCTACACAAAGAGTGTATGGTGGGAAAGGTGTGAAAAGACTTGAGGAAGGAGAAAAAAAAAAGTGCCGAGATCAAAACAGAGGCAAACACAATGAAAAAATCCAAAGGGGTTTTGGCACATTGTATTGACGTTAGCGTACTTTTAATATCTGAATATGAAACGGTGTGTATGTATTTGGAGGCGGGGGTGTGCGTGTGTGTGTGCGTATGTGTGTGCGTGCGTATGTGTGTGTGCGCTGGTGGGAAGATGGGTGAGTAGGTGTTTTGAAATTCATTCCGTCCAAGCATGTGAACGAATATATTGTTTATGTATAAATTTTTCACAAACATGTTTACAAAGTAGTACACCATGGCATTAAATGCTTTGCCAGTTCATGTGGACAGAAAGGGTAAAAACAAGTATTTACAAATAACAAATGGATCAGTCAATCAGTCAGTCAAGTCATCAGTGAATCACCCAGCAAAATATGAACCAGTTGATTAATGGATAAATTAACACGCGTACTTTATTCCTTTACCCCCCCCTCCCACCAACCACACACACACACACCCTTCTCTTTTCTTTTTACCTCTTCCTCACCCCCTTTATCATCTTCCATCCTTCCTTCCTTCCCTCACCCCCCTGCTCCATCTTCCATCCTTCCTTCCTTCCCTCACCCCCTTTATCATCTTCCATCCTTCCTTCCTTCCCTCCCCCCCCCCCCCTGCTCCATCTTCCATCCTTCCTTCCCTCACCCCCCTGCTCCATCTTCCATCCTTCCTTCCTACTCTCACCCCCCTGCTCCATCTTCCATCCTTCCTTCCTTCCCTCACCCCCTTTATCATCTTCCATCCTTCCTTCCTTCCCTCACCCCCTTTATCATCTTCCATCCTTCCTTCCTTCCCTCACCCCCCTGCTCCATCTTCCATCCTTCCTTCCTTCCCTCACCCCCCTGCTCCATCTTCCATCCTTCCTTCCTTCCCTCACCCCCTTTATCATCTTCCATCCTTCCTTCCTTCCCTCACCCCCCTGCTCCATCTTCCATCCTTCCTTCCTTCCCTCACCCCCTTTATCATCTTCCATCCTTCCTTCCTTCCCTCACCCCCCTGCTCCATCTTCCATCCTTCCTTCCTACTCTCACCCCCCTATATCATCTTCCATCCTTCCTTCCTTCCCTCACCCCCCTATATCATCTTCCATCCTTCCTTCCTTCCCTCACCCCCCTATATCATCTTCCATCCTTCCTTCCTTCCCTCCCCCCCCTGCTCCATCTTCCATCCTTCCTTCCTTCCCTCACCCCCTTTATCATCTTCCATCCTTCCTTCCTTCCCTCACCCCCTTTATCATCTTCCATCCTTCCTTCCTTCCCTCACCCCCCTATATCATCTTCCATCCTTCCTTCCTTCCCTCACCCCCCTATATCATCTTCCATCCTTCCTTCCTTCTCTCACCCCCCTGCTCCATCTTCCATCCTTCCCTCACCCCCCTATATCATCTTCCATCCTTCCTACCCTCCCCCCCCCCTGCTCCATCTTCCATCCTTCCTTCCTTCCCTCACCCCCTTTATCATCTTCCATCCTTCCTTCCTTCCTTCCCTCACCCCCTTTATCATCTTCCTTCCTTCCTAGGGGGTTGTGGTCAAGCCCCGCACAGACAGAAGGCGATAGACTTCCTGCATGACACTGCCTGTGAACTGAGAACCACGATCAGTCAAGACCTCAGCAGGAACGCCTGTACGTATCCACATGGTGAACAACGCCTCAGCCACAGTTCCAGCCGAAACGTGTTTGAGAGCGACAGCTTCTGGGTACCTGGTCGCATAGTCGACCATTGTTAAAATGTACCTGTTGCCAGACTCAGATGAAGGGGATATAGGTCCTACAATGTCGACAGCTACTCGACTGAAGGGCTCTGAAATGAGGGGCATCTTGACGAGTGGCACTTTCGGGACTCGACCCTTAGCTACCGTCTTCTGGCATCTGTCACAAGAACGGACGAAACGCCGAATGTCAGCACACATGCCAGGCCAGTAGAAATGTGGGAAAACTCTTCCCTGTGTGCGCTTAACCCCAAGATGACCAGACATGGGGGCTTCATGGGCAAGAAGCAACACTGTGGAACGCAGTTCCTTAGGAACACAGATTTTGGTTGCTTCCCCCCGATGGTCCTTGAAACGCCGCATCAGTATTCCCTGCTTCCTGAAGTACATGACCTCTCCAGATCGTGTCTTTTTGACTGCTTTAGACACAGCCAGCTCCCGAGCTTGACACAGGTCAGGATCGCTATCCTGCTGAAGCTCTAGGTCCTGTCTAGACACATGGATCTGGATGTCCTTGGCAGGCAAGGGAGATAACCCTTTAGCCCTGGCAGCTGCTTGGGCCCGCGTCTCAGCAGCACCCACAAGACTGGCGTCCGAGTAAACGGGCACGGGCACTGAAGTGCCATCCTCGCGCCAGGCAGTATTGCCAATAAGGACCTCTTCCACAGGAGCCTCCATTACTGCCACGTCTAGCCTGCCTTCCACGAAAGGAGACTGGAAATCTACCCTGGCGATGGGTAGGACAGAGGTGCACCTTGATTCGGCCAGCACCACACGGACAGTCGCTCCAGTGAAAGAATCTGGACTGACCAGATGGCGTGCAACGACAACCATGTGAGCTCCAGTGTCTCGCAAAGCCGGGACTGAAAACCCGTTGACAACAGCCTCACATCGTGGTGAGTACTGCTTTGCCGCACAGGAAACGCAAAGAGATGGAGGTGGGGAATGGGAACCCTGCTGCAGAAAGCTCGGCTGTGCAATAAGAGAAACCTTCTTCCGCTGGCGGCACTCTTTGGCCACATGTCCAAGTTTCCCGCAGAGGAAACAGGTAACTCCTCTAGTGCTCTCGACACCCCTTGAGCTGTCGCTAAGAGCGGCACTACTTTGTCCAAGAGATGCGGCCTTTTGCTCTGCATGAGGTTTGGAACCAAGACCATGATCCCTGGATTTCCTGGAAGCTCGTGCTTCACTCTCAGCCATCCGTCCCGCTCTCCTGGCACCGACAACCTTCGAGGTAATGCGTGCAACATCCTCCACCCTGTCTGGTTCTTCGCGCTTAACCTCACTGACGAGGTCAGGGTTAAGGGTAGTCAGGAACTGTTCTTGAAGGAACAAGTCCCTTAGGTCCTCTGCACTGTCGTAATCGCGACCAGCAGCTGTGCACCAGCGAGACAGACAGACCTTAAGTCTTTCCAGAAATTGGATAAAGGTCTCTTCTGTAAGCTTCCGCATCAATCGGAAACGCTTACAATACGCATGGGCATCTAGCCGAAACTCGCGGAGTAAAGCAGCTTTCAATGACTCGTAGTCATGAAGTCTCTCCGGAGGCACTCGCAGACAAGCGTCCCTAGCTCGACCTTGTAACAAGGTTACTAAGCGAGCTGCCCATGAACTTGGCTTCCACTTATTGAGAAGCGCTACCCTCTCAAAATGGGTCAGGAAATCGTCGAAGTCGTCCTTCCCATCGTAGGGAGCAAGGGAAAACGGTTGGCTT
>NC_134885.1:45556120-45568620 GCF_041734735.1 Babylonia areolata | reverse complement strand
TGTGTAGTGACCCGTCCTTTATAGCACTACATTGACATTGTCAGTGCTGAGAATAACTTGGAAAACCCGTGCTGTGTAGTGACCTGTCCTTTATAGCACTGTACAGAAACATTGTCAGTGCTGAGAACAACTTGGAAAACCCGTGCTGTGTAGTGACCTGTCCTTTATAGCACTGTACAGAAACATTGTCAGTGCTGAGAACAACTTGGAAAACCCGTGCTGTGTAGTGACCCGTCCTTTATAGCACTGTACAGAAACATTGTCAGTGCTGAGAATAACTTGGAAAACCCGTGCTGTGTAGTGACCCGTCCTTTATAGCACTGTACATTGACATTGTCAGTGCTGAGAACAACTTGGAAAACCCGTGCCGTGTAGTGACCTGTCCTTTATAGCACTGTACATTGACATTGTCAGTGCTGAGAACAACTTGGAAAACCCGTGCCGTGTAGTGACCCGTCCTTTATAGCACTGTACAGAAACATTGTCAGTGCTGAGAACAACTTGGAAAACCCGTGCCGTGTAGTGACCTGTCCTTTATAGCACTGCACATTGACATTGTCAGTGCTGAGAATAACTTGGAAAACCCGTGCTGTGTAGTGACCCGTCCTTTATAGCACTGTACAGAAACATTGTCAGTGCTGAGAATAACTTGGAAAACCCGTGCCGTGTAGTGACCTGTCCTTTATAGCACTGTACATTGACATTGTCAGTGCTGAGAATAACTTGGAAAACCCGTGCCGTGTAGTGACCCGTCCTTTATAGCACTGTACATTGACATTGTCAGTGCTGAGAATAACTTGGAAAACCCGTGCCGTGTAGTGACCCGTCCTTTATAGCACTGTACATTGACATTGTCAGTGCTGAGAACAACTTGGAAAACCCGTGCTGTGTAGTGACCCGTCCTTTATAGCACTGTACATTGACATTGTCAGTGCTGAGAATAACTTGGAAAACCCGTGCTGTGTAGTGACCTGTCCTTTATAGCACTGTACAGAAACATTGTCAGTGCTGAGAACAACTTGGAAAACCCGTGCTGTGTAGTGACCTGTCCTTTATAGCACTGTACAGAAACATTGTCAGTGCTGAGAACAACTTGGAAAACCCGTGCCGTGTAGTGACCCGTCCTTTATAGCACTGTACATTGACATTGTCAGTGCTGAGAATAACTTGGAAAACCCGTGCTGTGTAGTGACCTGTCCTTTATAGCACTGTACATTGACATTGTCAGTGCTGAGAATAACTTGGAAAACCCGTGCTGTGTAGTGACCCGTCCTTTATAGCACTGTACATTGACATTGTCAGTGCTGAGAATAACTTGGAAAACCCGTGCTGTGTAGTGACCCGTCCTTTATAGCACTGTACAGAAACATTGTCAGTGCTGAGAATAACTTGGAAAACCCGTGCTGTGTAGTGACCCGTCCTTTATAGCACTGTACAGAAACATTGTCAGTGCTGAGAATAACTTGGAAAAAGCTGACTTGGGAGGGGGACGAACTGGGTGGCGGGGTGGCGGGGGGATGGGGGGGCGGGGGGCAGGGGGGTGCGTGAGATGGTGAGATTCTTTTTTTTATTTTTTTTATTTTTTACATTGTTGTTGATAATAATAGTCATCATCAGTGTAAAAAAAAGTAATGAAAGGAACACCTTCACACACTCACACCTCCCACGCGACACTCACTTGTACACACATGCATGCATTTCAATATTATATACATATGCATGCATAAACATACAAACATATATACATATATATTCACATATTATATCAGTGCACATCAATACACTGGAAGACAAAGGGGTTGGGGCATTCAGAGAGAGAGAGAGAGAGAGAGAGAGATCGTTGGCTCATTGCACATTGCTGGTGTTCGTTAGACTTCCATTGTCACACTCGTATCACAAGGACACGCGTCTTGTCAGAGAGCGAGAGGGGGGAGAATCCGTGCTCCTCGTGTGTGTGTGTGTGTGTGTGTGTGTGTGACATAACAGAAAGAAATACTTCAACGGCTGTTTCTCATGGAATGTGTTTTCACATGCCCACGGAAATTTGTTCTAACATGTGACAGAAACAGGAATGCTGGGCCCCCGGAAAAAGACAAAGCACATACCAAAAAACAGGACAATGCCTGGGTAAGTGGCTTTGTTGTCAGGGGACTTCAAGCAGCTATGACGTCAGACAAGAGTTCAGGAATGGTGTCGCCCATTGTCGCTACAACCCACTGACTTCATGTCTTGTGACGGGGAGTTTGGTACGAAATCAACGTTCCATTTTACTTCAGCTTGACAGTTAAGAAATCAGTTGTTGTCAGTTCAGTCTGCTCGCGCATGGGGAGTGTTTTCAAGTTCCAGATCAGTCCCTTTTGTACAATGTGTCTGTTTCCATGGTCGTGACGAAATGTCTAGTTCACTTGTATGAAGTTGTGTTGGCGTAATTATTTGTGTCTGATATCTTGATAACGTTCTCTTTGCAGTACCAGACAACAGTCAAAGTTTTCGCGACTCATGTCTCATTCGTGTTGTTCAACAACATGAAAATCGAAAATGCCGTTCTGAATTTTTCTTCTTTTTTGTGACGGGTGGGGTGGGTGGGAGTGGGGGAAATTTTATCTTGCATTTAGTCTATGTTTGTAAGATGCTGGAGCTGGAGTATCTACTGAACAAGAATAGAATCTATGAGAACGGTAGAGACCGAGAGGAAACTTCTTTTAGAATAGCCAACGATGATGAACAACCAGACATTACATACTGTGAGCAGTCACAGCAACACTAACACACTGTGAGCAGTCACAGCAACACTAACACACTGTGAGCAGTCACAGCAACACTAACACAGTGTGAGCAGTCACAGCAACACTAACACACTGTGAGCAGTCACAGCAACACTAACACACTGTGAGCAGTCACAGCAACACTGACACTAACTGTGAGCAGTCACAGCAACACTAACACACTGTGAGCAGTCACAGCAACACTAACATACTGTGAGCAGTCACAGCAACACTAACACAGTGTGAGCAGTCACAGCAACACTAACATACTGTGAGCAGTCACAGCAACACTAACACACTGTGAGCAGTCACAGCAACACTAACACACTGTGAGCAGTCACAGCAACACTAACACACTGTGAGCAGTCACAGCAACACTAACATACTGTGAGCAGTCACAGCAACACTAACACACTGTGAGCAGTCACAGCAACACTAACATACTGTGAGCAGTCACAGCAACACTAACACAGTGTGAGCAGTCACAGCAACACTAACACACTGTGAGCAGTCACAGCAACACTAACTGTGAGCAGTCACAGCAACACTAACACACTGTGAGCAGTCACAGCAACACTAACATACTGTGAGCAGTCACAGCAACACTAACTGTGAGCAGTCACAGCAACACTGACACTAACACAGTGTGAGCAGTCACAGCAACACTAACACACTGTGAGCAGTCACAGCAACACTAACATACTGTGAGTAGTCACAGCAACACTAACACACTGTGAGCAGTCACAGCAATACTAACATACTGTGAGTAGTCACAGCAACACTAACTGTGAGCAGTCACAGCAACACTAACACACTGTGAGCAGTCACAGCAACACTAACACAATGTGAGCAGTCACAGCAACACTGACACTAACTGTGAGCAGTCACAGCAACACTAACACACTGTGAGCAGTCACAGCAACACTAACACAGTGTGAGCAGTCACAGCAACACTAACACACTGTGAGCAGTCACAGCAACACTGACACTAACTGTGAGCAGTCACAGCAACACTAACACACTGTGAGCAGTCACAGCAACACTAACACACTGTGAGCAGTCACAGCAACACTAACACACTGTGAGCAGTCACAGCAACACTAACACACTGTGAGCAGTCACAGCAACACTAACACACTGTGAGCAGTCACAGCAACACTAACACACTGTGAGCAGTCACAGCAACACTAACACACTGTGAGCAGTCACAGCAACACTAACACACTGTGAGCAGTCACAGCAACACTAACACACTGTGAGCAGTCACAGCAACACTAACACACTGTGAGCAGTCACAGCAACACTAACACACTGTGAGCAGTCACAGCAACACTAACACACTGTGAGCAGTCACAGCAACACTAACACACTGTGAGCAGTCACAGCAACACTAACACGAACTGTGAGCAGTCACAGCAACACTAACACACTGTGAGCAGTCACAGCAACACTAACACAATGTGAGCACAGTCAGTCATCCCGGGTGACACACTGCGCACCAAAAACATGATATTTATTCAACTTACCAGTCACTCTCGTGGACAGAAACCGTGTATTGATTGGAAGGAAAGAGACAAGATGAAGGAAGGAAGAGAGAGGGATAGAGAGAGAAACAGAGAGAGGGGAGAAAGAGAGAGAGAGAGAGAGAGAGAGAGAGAGAGAGAGAGAGAGAGACGGCAGAACACAAGACAGCATTCGTTATTTTCCAGAATAATAGATAAGCACTGGTGCGCTATTTTCATTCAGTCCCCGCCCTGAATAGGGTCTACACTGCACAATACTAAATAGCAAAGGCATGCTGACGATGGTTATAACATATGACGAGAAATGAAACTTGACACATACATAAGATATAAGAAAGGTGCTGTCGACTTGGGAAGGAACGGGGAACATAAACATCCTTGTATATTTGTTTTGGTGAGAAACGGCTATAGTGTATATAATCTATTAAAGGGTACTATCACACTGCATATTCGCCCGTGTGATAGTACTGTGAATAACGATGAACAAGTACATTGATAGTGATACACATTGCAATAATGGGAGAACATTAGTACAGCAAGGGAAACATGTTGGTTAGAAAAAAAGATGGAGACAGAGACATACAGACAGACAGAGAGGGACAGAGACTCGGAGAGACAGAGAGAGACAGACAGACAGACAGAGACAGAGACAGACAGAGAGGGACAGAGACTCGGAGAGACAGAGAGAGAGAGAGACGCTTGACGCTTTGATGCTTTGACACTTTGTCATTGGCCATGAGGTCTTCACGACCTGGGTGAATATATCAACATACTTTCAATTTAGAACAGACCATTATATTAATTGAATGAAATGGTGAAAGCAAATAATGAAACAAAAAAAGTTCCTTCTTTGAAGAAAAATTAAAGTAACCAACAGGCCGCCCAACACATAATAACTCCGTTCATTCATCTATCAATGCATCATGTAACGTATTAACAGCCCAACACATTATAACTGTTCATTCATCTATCAATGCATCATGTAACGTATTAACAGCCCAACACATTATAACTGTTCATTCATCTATCAATGCACCATGTATCGTATTAACAGCCCAACACATTATAAATGTTCATTCATCTATCAATGCACCATGTGACGTATTAACAGGCCAACACATTATAACTGTTCATTCATCTATCAATGCACCATGTAACGTATTAACAGGCCACCCAAAAACATTATAACTGTTCATTCATCTATCAATGCACCATGTAACGTATTGTGGTTCGTCCGTCGGGGTCGACGAGGACCATCTAGTCATCCTGGGGGTGGGTGGGTTGGGCTCTGTGGGTGCGCAGATGACTGGTCAGGCCAATTCGCGCCCGGAAGGTTCTGACGCAGTGTGGACAGGGGATGGTGGCGGCTGTCGAGGACTTGCTGGCACTGCTTTTCCTGGCCTGTCTGCATTGTTCTGCTGCAGCGATTCTTTTGGCCTCACAGGATTTGGCGCCTTTGTGGACAGCTGAACGCCACTTTGGTCTGTCCATTGCATTCAGCTCCCATGTGTCGTGGCTGATGTTGAAGGCCTTCAGAGAAGCTTTCAGAGTGTCTTTGAAGTGCTTCTTTTGGCCTCCATGGGAGCGCTTGCCATGTTGGAGTTCGCCGTACAGCAGTTTCTTGGGGAGCCGGTGGTCTGGCATGCGAACTACATGGCCTGCCCAGCGCAGCTGGGCCTGCATCAAGATGGTGTAGATGCTGGGCAAGTTTGCACGAGTGAGCACCTCTGTGTCAGGGATCTTCTCTTGCCACTTTATGCTGAGAAGTTTTCTGAGGCTGGTGGTGTGGAAGTGGTTCAGCTTTTTGGCGTGGCGTTTGTAGACCGTCCATGATTCAGATCCATAGAGCAGTGTGGTGAGAACTATGGCTTTGTATACTTTGAACTTCGTCTCCAGGGTGATGCCTCTCCTGTTCCAAACGTTCTTATTGAGTCTGCCGAAGGCAGCGCTGGCTTTGGCGAGTCTGGCATTCACCTCGTCATCGATGACAACTGTGCGAGAGAGTGTACTGCCCAGGTATGTGAACTTGTCCACCGCGTTCAGTCGTTGCCCGTTGATGAAGATGTTTGGTTCAACGTAAGGCTTTCCTGGAGCTGGCTGGTGCATCACCTCAGTCTTCTTTGTGCTGATTGTGAGGCCAAAGTTGTCATAGGCAGCAGAGAACTTGTCGACACTGTCTTGCATGTCAGCTTCAGAGGCAGCGTTGAGAGCGCAGTCATCAGCAAACAGGAAGTCGTTGACGGTGTCTGTCCTCACCTTGGTTTTTGCTTGAAGCCTCCTGAGGTTGAAGAGTGAGTCATCTGTGCGGTACCTGATGCCAATGCCTACGTCAGCGTCTCTGAAGGCATCTGTCAGCATGGCTGAAAACATGAGACTGAACAGGGTGAGGGCAAGAACACACCCTTGCTTGACTCCGTTGGAGACAGGGAATGGTTCCGAAGTCTCTCCGTTGTCTTGGACTCAGGCCAGCATCCCATCGTGTAGTTGCCGTATGATGGTGATGAACTTTCTGGGACATCCGTACTTCGCCATGATTCTCCAAAGGCCATCTCTGCTAACAGTATCGAAGGCCTTGGTCAGATCGACATAGGTGGAGTAAACGTCGGCGTTCTGTTCCTGACACTTCTCCTGGAGCTGCCTGGCAGCAAACACCATGTCTATAGTCACGCGTTCTTTCTGGAAGCCACACTGGCTCTCTGGTAGGAGACCTTGCTCAAGGTGCACTATGAGACGGTTGAGTAGCACTCTGGCCAGAGTCTTGCCTGCGACGGACAGCAGGGATATTCCACGATGTTGTCACAGGCCTGACGATTTCCTTTGCGCTTGTACAGGTGTATGATGGAAGCGTGTTTGAAGTCCTGTGGAACTGCGTCATGCTGCCAGATGAGCTGGAACAGCTGATGAAGCTTCTCAGTCAGCGCCATACCACCTTCTTTGTAGACCTCAGCTGAAATGGAGTCTGCGCCAGGGGCTTTGCCATTGGATAGCAGACGGATAGCTTTCTGGGTCTCCCCCAAAGCTGGAATGGCATCCAACGACTCACTGACTGGCACCTGGGGGAGTCGGTTGATGGCTTCATCATTGATGGTGGAAGGGCGATTCAGTACGCTGTCAAAGTGTTCAGCCCATCTCTCAAGGATCCCGTCCTTGTCAGTGATTAGGGTAGAACCATCAACACTGAGGAGTGGAGCAGATCCGGAGGTGGTGGGAACGTAGACTTCTTTCAGGCCGTTATAGAAGTTCTTCATGTCGTTCCTGTCTGCAAAGCCCTGGATCTCATCAGCTTTGTTGCTCAACCAGGAATCCTGCATCTGCCGCAGCTTCCGCTTGATGGTGCTGCATGCGCTCTTCAGTGTGTCTTTCTTTGACTGTGTCTTCCAGCAGCTGCTTGATCTCAGTGCAGTTCTCATCAAACCAGTCTTTGTGCTTCCTGGCAGAAGGCCCCAGGCACTCCATGGCAGTGTTGTACACCGTCTCATGCAGTGCGCCCCATGCTGCCTCCACATTCTGGTTGTCCAGCACGGTGGACTCAAGGCGTTCCTCCAGGGTGTCAGCAAATCTCTGCTTGATGTTGCCTAGCTCCAGCTTGACATTCAGGCGTTTGGGTGCTTTCATGCCCTGAGGCCGTCTCTTGGGCTGGATGCGGATGTTGAGTTTGGAGACGATAAGGCAGTGGTCTGTCCAGCACTCAGCGCTACACATGGCCCTCGTGACACGTACGTCCTGCCTGTCCCTCTTCCTGACAATGACAAAGTCGATGAGATGCCAATGCCCAGAGCGAGGATGCATCCATGACGTCCTGTTACGGGTAGGGAGGCAGAAGACGGTGTTTGTGATAAGAAGGTTGTGCTCGGCACATGTCTGGAGAAGTAGTTGACCATTTCTGTTACAGTTGCCAACCCCATGCTTCCCAATCACGCCTTCCAAGGAGGTGCTGTCACAGCCAATTCTCGCGTTAAAGTCACCAAGAATGATGAGCTTGTCTGCGTTGGGAACAGTGGTGATGACCGCGTTCAGTTCCTCGTAGAACTTGTCCTTGATCTCATTCGGGTTGGTCATGGTGGGCGCGTAGGCACTGACAATGGTGGTAAACTTCTTCCCGTTGCATAGAGGGAGTTTCATCGTCATCAGCCGATCTTTCACTCCTTTCGGGGGGCCAGCCAGCTTGCCAACGAGGGTTGTCTTCACTGCAAAGCCAACTCCAGCCTCACGTCTCTCTTCAGGTCCGCGACCACTCCAAAAGAAGGTGTAGCCTGCGCCTCGCTCACAGAGTTCGCCTTCTTCTGCCAGTCTGGTCTCACTTAAGGCAGCAATGTCGATGTTGTACCTGGCTAGTTCACTCGCAATGAGTGCTGTGCGTCTCTGTGGTCTGTCTGAGTCGCCTCTGTCCAGAAACGTACGCACGTTCCATGTGGCAATGGTCAATGGGGTGCTCCTTGTTTTCTTCTTTCTTTCCTTTGTGTGTCGACCGCTTGAGTAGGGTCCCCGTCAGCCGTGGTATGCTGACTAGGGTGGTGTGGAGCAGGCAATGTTTAGGGCACCTTTTCTAGCCCCTTCCTCATGCCATGGAGGTGAGCAGTGCTGTCCTGAAGAGGGCTGCTCAGTCGCTCAGGGGTCTGCCGATCTCCACCGCTGCTCCAGTCGGTGAAAAACGACCCTATGGCCTGAGCCGCCTGTGTGCAGGTCCGCGGCTACGACTGCCAGTGTACCCACGCCTGTCGCTTCGTCGCTCGCCTGTCGCCACAGGGTTTGGGGAAAATGATGGTATGGGATGAAGGATGACTGATGACTTGCGCGATGACTTTGTTTATAGTGAGGAGGAGTTGCGCACCGTCAACCTCACTCTCTTGTCCGAGACCGTCTGTATCCAGTGGCAAGACGAGGTCAAGACGACTGGAGATGGAAACGGATGCAGTGGATGACCAGGATGTCCTATGTGCCTCATCCTGCCCTCAGCACTCTACAGTGCTCTGCTGCAACCACCTTCCTCTCCGTTGAACAATGAAGGTTTCTTCCGCAGAGTCCGCCAGATCCAGTCTTCACATGCTTGGGTAGACAAGCCCTAACTCACCGAGGGTTTGAGACCCGTCGGCTACCCTCACCTAGTTTAGCCAGCCTGTCAAAGCCGTTGCCCGGGGGTTGGGCGCTGCCGCATGCTAGCAGCTTCTAGGACCCATAGGTGAGAGCTGGGTGCTGGTGGGGACCAATAGAGGACGAACCACTCCCGGAAGAACGTGACAAACCCCCCCTCTGGAGGTACTACCCCTCCCGTGCACCCCCTAACCCCCATGTAACGTATTAACAGGCCACCCAACACATTATAACTGTTCATTCATCTATCAGTGCACCATGTAACGTATTAACAGGCCGCCCAACACATTATAACTGTTCATTCATCTATCAATGCACCATGTGACGTATTAACAGGCCACCCAACACATTATAACTGTTCATTCATCTATCAGTGCACCATGTAACGTATTAACAGGCCGCCCAACACATTATAACTGTTCATTCATCTATCAATGTACCATGTAACGTATTAACAGGCCGTCCAACACATTATAACTGTTCATTCATCTGTCAATGCACCATGTAACGTATTAACAGCCCAACACATTATAACTGTTCATTCATCTATCAATGCACCATGCAACATATTCCAAAACTGGCTACAGAAGAAAACTGTTAAACCTATCTGACCACGTAGTTATGGTTGTTGTGCTTTTCACCTTATCTTCATAGCTTCTGATATAAATTTTACTAATGATATTATCACCTCGTGATTTTCTGATGTTAACATTCTAAAGAGATTCTTTTTGAAAATTCTTTTTTCAAAAATCATTCATTTACTTTTCAAATCATCATATGGTTTACAATCAAACATAAAATGAATTTCATCATCAACTGTGGAGTCACACAGACATGGAGAATTTGTGGACGTACCTGGCACAAACTATTTTTTTGTTGGCATTAAAGCCATGAGTTTTTAATCTAAATTGGGCAAGCTTTGTACGATGCCATTTATTCGTAAGAACAGTTAGGAATTTTTCAGCTTAAAATATACTTTAAATGAACAGAACCAGCGGTGCTTATCCTTACCTTCTGTGTCTTATTGCCAATTTTGTTTAAACATATCAAGCAGTCTGGATTTAAATTCTGAAATAAAAGTTTGCTCATACCCCACACCTTGACACATCCACACAATTGCAAAACAATTTTCTGACGAAACGTTTCTTACATAAGAAGCCCGAATATATTTTCCTTTCTCTACCTGAGATAACATCATATCATATGCCTGTTTACAAAGTCTGCTATGAGGCAGTTTCAACAGTTTAAGCCAATGCTGAAGATAAGATAAGATAAGATAAGAATAACTTTATTATCTCCAACTGGAGAAATTTGGTCAGGTGCATTATCACAACATAGACAAGTAAACAACATGGGGACCATAACTGTAAAAGCCAACAACAGCCCCTACAAATATTACGAAGATACAAATGTAAAAAATATCACATACATCGTTTCATACATACATCCACACACTGCAGGTAATAACTAGTATTCTTAATGTAAAAACAGAAAGAATTAAGAAACATTATTTGAATATAATTATAAACATAGCCTACTATACTGCACATTGATTATAATAGACAGATAAGAATAAAGATGAATTGCGGAAAACCACAACCAGATAATCAGCACACACCCGCACCCCCCCCCCCCCCACCCACACACACACACACCACCCCACACACGCGGATAACTTGATTAAACAAGAGTAATAAACATATGTTCTCAAATAAAAGCATTTCACATATTCGCTTTTAAAAACATTGCAATTAATTATTACATCGTAATTATTAACAGAAATATATTTAGAATATGGACGTTAGCATTAGACATATTCCATTGTACATTCATCCTGCATATTACACATTATTCTTCCTACATATTGCACATTCATTATAACCAATTGTCACGTTTTAAGCTCAGTAAACACACACACACACACACACACACACACACACACACACACACACACACACACACACACACACACACACACACACACATACACCACAACTAGAACAAGGTACAGCCTATCATGCACGGACTTTCACACACACGCGCGCGCACACATGCACACACACACACACACACACACACACACACACACACACACACACACACACACAGAGTTCTCAAGAATTTAAAAGGTGGATTGAACGTGGAATACCCTTCACATGTGTTTTCACATACAAAGGATACCTCCCAGTTTCACCACACAGAACCTTGTTTGAGGCGTGTTCTGGAACACCTAGAAAACGTTTTACTGCAAAAGTATGTACTCTCTCCGTCTGCTCAATTTTGTGTAATCCCCAAATTTCAACTGCATATGTAAGTATTGGTTCAATTTGGACATCGATACAATTGAACTTTCTAATTGTCTTAAGTATTTCCTAAACACCTTTCTTACCTTTACGACAAGTTTCATCCCATGCCAAGTAAAGGCTTGATTTGGTTGAAAACACTAACCTAAGTACTTGTAAGAGCTGACAACTTTCAGTTCTACATCATCATGATACAGTTTCTCACAGGTAAACAAGTGACCCTCCCCACCCCTAACCCCACCCCTCCCCACACCCCTTACGAAAAATAATAGCATTTGTTTTATCAAGGTTCACCGTGCTTAACCGAGAACCGAGAGAGAGAGAGAGGGAGAGAGAGAGAGTATGGTTCTTTCTCATCAGATTTCGTCCCTCCCCTTTGGCACGTTAACTAACTCCAAGACTGACCACAGAACAAGACTGACCACAGAACAAGACTGACCACAGAACAAGACAGACAGAACAAGACTGACCACAGAACAAGACTGACCACAGAACAAGACTGACCACAGAACAAGACAGACAGAACACGTGCAGTTTGTTACAGATTTTCCCACTCTGCCCCCTATGTCTGTCACGCCAGAAGATGTTTACGGCAGAGAGTCGTGTATGTCGGTGATGGTGCAGTCTGCAGTGATGCCGATTTATAGCAGTCGCAGTTACTGTAAAACTGTCACTCTTCTTCTTTTCTTTTTTTTCTCTTTTCCCGTGGAAAGGTGGGGGAGGGGGGGGGAGAGAAAAAGCAAAGATTTACTTCACAGCGAGAGAACGAGAAATCAGACAGACAGACAGATCAAAAAGAAACAGACAGTCAGAGAGAG
>NC_134885.1:45548620-45551120 GCF_041734735.1 Babylonia areolata | reverse complement strand
GTGTGTGTGTGGGAGGGGTATACATGTGTGTGTGTGTGGGTGTGTGTGTGTGTGTGTACATGTGTGTGTGTGGGGGGGGGGTGTACATGTGTGTGTGTGTGTGTGTGGGGTGTACATGTGTGTGTGTGTGTGGGGGGTACATGTGTGTGTGTGTGGGGGGGGGGGTATACATGTGTGTGTGTGTGGGGGGGGGGTGTACATGTGTGTGTGTGTGTGGGGGGGTGTACATGTGTGTGTGTGGGGGGGTATACATGTGTGTGTGTGGGGGGGAGGGGGGGTACATGTGTGTGTGTTTTTTGGGGGGTGGGGGAGTATACATGTGTGTGTGTGTGGTGGGGGGTATACATGTGTGTGTGTGGGGGGGTGTACATGTGTGTGTGGGGGGGAGGGGTATACATGTGTGTGTGTGTGGGGGGGGGGTGTACATGTGTGTGTGTGTGTGTGGGGGGGGGTGTACATGTGTGTGGGGGGGAGGGGTATACATGTGTGTGTGTGTGTGGGGGGTGTACATGTGTGTGCGAGGGGGGAGGGGTATACATGTGTGTGTGTGGGGGGGAGGGGTTTACATGTGTGTGTCGCAGGAGTGTACATGTGTGTGTGTCGGAGGGGTGTACATGTGTGTGTGGGGGGGAGTGTACATGTGTGTGTGTTTGAGGGGGGAGGGGTGTACATGTGTGAGGGGGGGAGTGTACATGTGTGTGTGTTTGAGGGGGGAGGGTTTACATGTGTGTGTGGGAGGGTTGTACATGTGTGTGTGTGTGGGGGGGTGTACATGTGTGTGTGTGGGGGAGGTGTATGCATGTGTGTGTGTGTATGGGGGGGGTACATGTGTGTGTGGGGGGGAGGGGTATACATGTGTGTGTGGGGAGGAGGGGTTATCATGTGTGTGTGTGAGGGGTGTACATGTGTGTGTGTGTGTGTAGGGGGGGGGGGTGTACATGTGTGTTGTGGGGGAGAGGGGTTTACATGTGTGTGTCGGAGGAGTGTACATGTGTGTGTGGGAGGGGTGTACATGTGTGTGTGTGTGTGGGGGGGGGGTGTACATGTGTGTGTGTGTGGGGTGTACATGTGTGTGTGTTGGAGGGGTGTACATGTGTGTGTGTGTGTGGGGGGTGTACATGTGTGTGTGTGTGAGTGGTGTACATGTGTGTGTGTGTGGGGAGGAAGGGTTTACATGAGTGTGTCGCAGGAGTGTACATGTGTGTGTGTAGGAGGGGTATACATGTGTGTGTGTAGGGAGGAGGGGTATACATGTGTGTGTGTAGGGGAGGGGTGTACAAGTGTGTGTGGGAGGGGTGTACAAGTGTGTAGGGGAGAGGAGGGGTTTACATGTGTGTGTGTGGGGAGGAGGGGTATACACGTGTGTGTGGGGGGGAGGGGTATACATGTGTGTGTGTGGGGGGGGGGGGGGTACATGTGTGTGTGTGTGTGTGTGGGGTGGGGCTGTACATGTGTGTGTGTGAGGGGGGAGGGGTATGCATGTGTGTGTGGGGGGAGGAGGGGTTTACATGTGTGTGTCGCAGGAGTGTACATGTGTGTGTGTCGGAGGGGTGTACATGTGTGGGGGGGAGGAGTGTACATTTGTGTGTGAGGGGGGAGGGGTGTGCATGTGTGTGTGAGGCGGGAGGGGTGTACATGTGTGTGTGAGGGGGGAGGGGTGTACATGTGTGTGTGAGGGGGGAGGGGTATACATGTGTGTGTGAGGGGGGAGGGGTGTACATGTGTGTGTGAGGGGGGAGGGGTATACATGTGTGTGAGGGGGGAGGGGTGTACATGTGTGTGAGGGGGGAGGGGTATACATGTGGGGGGGGGAGGGGTTTACATGTGTGTGTGGGAGGGGTGTACATGTGTGTGTGTGTGGGGGGGGGGAGTGTACATGTGTGTGTGTGGGGGAGGGGTATACATGTGTGTGTGGGGGGGGAGGGGTTTACATGTGTGTGTGGGAGGGTTGTACATGTGTGTGTGTGTGTGTGTGTGTGTGTGTGTGTGTGTTTGTGGGGGTGTACATGTGTGTGGTGGGGAGAGGGGTTTACATGTGTGTGTCGGAGGAGTGTGCATGTGTGTGTGGGAGGGGTGTACATGTGTGTGTGTGGGTGTACATGGGTGTGTGGGAGGGGTGTACATGTGTGTGTGTGTGTGTGTGGGTGTACATGTGTGTGTGTGTGGGGGTGTACATGTGTGTGTGGGGGAGGGGTGTACATGTGTGTGTCTGTGTGGGGGGGGGTGTACATGTGTGTGTGTGTGTGGGGGTGTGTGTACATGTGTGTGTGGGGGGGGGGGGAGGGTGTACATGTGTGTGTGTGGGAGGGGTGTACATGTGTGTGTGTGTGTGGAGGAGGGGTTTACATGTGTGTGTCGCAGGAGTGTACATGTGTGTGTGTCGGAGGGGTATACATGTGTGTGTGTGTGTGTCGGAGGGGTGTACGTGTGTGTGTGGGAGGGGTGTACAAGTGTGTGTGTGAGAGGAGGGGTTTACATGTGTGTGTGTGTGGGGGGGAGT
>NC_134885.1:45528620-45543620 GCF_041734735.1 Babylonia areolata | reverse complement strand
TGTTTCAGATCCCCCCTCTCTCTCCCCCCCCTGTCCCCCCCCCCTTCTCCCCCTCTCTTCCGAACTGGTTGACGCAAGATCTTATCAAAGCGATGGCACTTAGAGATGCGTTAGATGCTGCTGGGAAAGAGACTGAATACAAAAAGCAAAGAAATAAAGTGAAAGATTTAGTTAAACAAACAAAGTCAGATCATTTTGAAAAACTTATCAGCAATAACAGAGACACGGCAACATTATGGCGTGCTGTTAATGAAATTACCGATAAGCATAAAAAGAAGACAAATGCTGTCGCCACTGTATGGACAACGGATACTCTCAACGACCATTTTTTAAACATAGCTAAATCAGCACAAACATTTGCAAACTACCTTCCTTCAGAATGTTACATGACTCCTCCGTCGCTACAAACATTTTGTCAAGAGCGTCTTAAATCCAGTACCTCATTCGCTATCCCTCCACTTGCTGTTCATGAAGTTGGTTCCTTAATCTCAAATCTAAAGAATACGAAAGCAATGGGTCCAGACAATTTAAATGCATCTGTTCTCAAGCTTGCTCTACCCTACATAGTAGACTCCCTTACATACATTTACAACTTGTGCATCGAACAGAACAACGTTCCATCTGCGCTAAAATCAGCAAAAGTAATTCCACTGCCAAAGTCAAACGATATCACAGATCTCAACAACTTAAGACCGATATCCCTACTATCAGTAGTGTCAAAGCCTCTCGAAAAGCACGTCCACAAGCACCTTATGAAACATATGGAGCAAAATAACCTTTTTCATCCCCTTCAGTCCGGCTTTCGGCGTTATCACTCCTGTCACACAGCATTAACCCGGCTTTGTGATACGTGGTTATCTGCAGTCAACCAAAACAAGATCACTGGAACAGTTTTTCTAGATTTAAAGAAGGCTTTCGATCTTGTTGATCACAGAATACTGATAAAAAAACTGACTGAGTATACTCAAAACAAGGCAACTGTTTCCTTCTTCCAGTCTTACCTGGAAAACAGAACACAGCGTGTTTACTTAGACGGCTCGTATTCTTCTGAAGGTCATGTAGATCGTGGTGTTCCGCAAGGCTCTGTTCTTGGACCCCTACTCTTTTGCATCTATATTAACGACTTGCCGATGCATATATCACCTAGCAATGTCATCTGCGATATGTTCGCTGATGACAGTTCCCTTCATTGTAGTGACACCGACATTGATCTTGTAGAATCATCTCTACAACAGGGAATAAATGACATCTCAGACTGGTGTTATCAAAACCAAATGGAACTTAACCCACACAAAACAAAAAGTATGGCATTGACATCCAGACAGAAACACCAACGTAAACCTCTCATTTTAAAGCTCGAGGTAAACAAGAAATCAATTGAACAAGTTTGTGAGCACCGCGTTCTAGGGGTAGTTATTGATAAAGAACTGAGCTGGCAAGCTCATATCAACCATGTATGCAAACAATTAGCCCGCAATTTGTTCTTACTCAATAAACTTAGATATTACGTCGATACTCAAACCAGAAAATTATTCTTCGGGGCACACTGTCTCTCTCATGTCAATTATGCATCTACAGTCTGGAGCAATGCCAGTCACAACCAGCTAAAAAAAGTTAACTCATTGCACAGACGAGCAGCTAAACTTATTTTACCAGACCACTCCCTATCAACAGATGAAAAATTAACAAAACTGGAAATATTACCACTATACAAGCAATTCGACTACAATAAAATGGTCCTCATGTTCAAAGTACACAAAAACATGTCACCACCATACCTCAGTGACCTTGTTCAACGGGCATCAGAGCGTTACGATTCAGCTAATTATATTCTGCCTCGTGTGCGCATCGATTTGTACAAATCTAGCTTTGCATTTTTTGGACCATCTGCTTGGAACTTTCTTCCTTCGTTCATTAAGACAGGTACACCCTGTGTTTCAGATCCCTCCCTCTCTCCCTCCCCCTCCTCTCTCTCTTTCTCAAGGCAGGTACACCCTGTGTATTCAGATCTCCCCCCTCTCTCCTTCTCCTTCTCTCTTTCTGTTTCTCAAAGCAGGTACACCCTGTGTTTCAGATCGTCCAACAGCGACCAGCCGCAGTCTGATCGACCGAACCAGAAGACTTCTGGAGGCACCTGAACTCAGCAACAACCATTGTGCAAACACCCACACCCCCTGTCACTTCACTGTCCACCGCTGACAAAAGAAAGACAGGCAGACAGACACAGGGAGCGAAAACGGGATAGAAAGAGATAGGTGGACAGATTGACACACAGTCAGAGATGAACAGACAGAGATAGACAGACAAAAAAAGACAGAGAGACAGACGTACACAGAGACGGAGAAGAGAGAGAGAGACACAGAGAAAGAGAGACTGAGAGAGAGAGAGAGAGAGAGAGAGAGAGAGAGAGAGAGAGAGAAAACAGAGAGACAAGCGGGCACTCCCCACCCCACCATTCCTGATCCACGACACCCACATCCCACACCCACCCACACACCCTCACCCCCACACCCCACCCCCACACCCCACACCCTCACCACACACCCCACACCCACCTACACACCCTCACCCCCACACCCCACACCCACACCCCACACCCACCCACACACCCTCACCCCCACATACCCCAAACACAACCCACACCCCGAAAGCCACCCCAACCCCACAACACCGCCCACCCACAGAGTCAGGATGTACGGCCTGTTGATCGAGGCCATCGGCCACATCATCACGAAGCACTACGGGGAGGATGTGTGGGGGGAGATCAGTCGGCGTGCGGGCATGGCCACCATGTCCTTCGCCACCCACACCGTCTACCCCGAAGACTTCATCCCCAGGATCAGCACTGCAGCAGCCTCTGTGCTGCAGGTCCGCTCGGACGATGTCATGTACGAGTTCGGCATCGGCTTCGTCTTCTTCATCAGCCAGTACGGCTACGACAACATCCTAAGGGTGAGTCAGGGACTGGGTGACTGAATAAGTGGTGGAGAAGCCACCGTGCGTTTCAGTTTGTGTCGTCAGCGTTGGTTCTTTGAAAGGTGAGTTGCCGGTAAGGCAAGGCAAAATGAGACCAGTCCCTCCCTGGAAAGTTCGGCCAGTCCAGGGAAGGCAAGGCAGGGCAGGTCAGGGAAGACAAGGTAGGGCAAGTGGTTTAGATCACGTGTTGCCTCTTGAAGAGGCGATGACTACGACCTGCAGGATTCACAAAAAGTTAAGGACCACTTGGGACACTGCTCTGTTTTGTTCTCGGTGGCTTGATAATGAACATTTCGGCAAAACAACTACAACAACAACAATGACAACAACAACAATAACAACAACAGCAACAACAAACCAAAAAAACAAAAAAAAAAAAAACCAAAAAAAAACAACGGTGTATACAGCCAATAATTATAGTGAGCAGCATTAATTCCTGGAAGCTATGTATTTGCATTTTCTTTGTTCATACAATGAGAAAACATGGCTATCGTATATAAATCACTTAATACCTGTCATAATTATTTTCTGGCCGAAACAGAGAATTTTCAAACCAATTCTACAAGCTGTTCATGCTGCCCGTGTGCCTGAAGTCGCAGTCAGTGTGTTCAGTGACAGGCCAGTATGAAACAAAGATTAATGCAACGTGCTTACTCTAAATCATCTCTTCTAATTTCTAACAATTTATGAAGATATGCCTCCTTCATGAGATGGTCCATAACTTTTTGTGAACACTGCATATCAGCTTTCGCTCTGTCAGATCAAGCTTTGTGTTTTTTTTGCACTGCTTCCATTGGACTGTCCCTTGCTGTGAAGGTGGTGATGATGCTTTGTGTGTGGGCTGTCCCTTGCTGTGAAGGTGGTGGTGATGATGCTTTATGTGTGGGCTGTCCCTTGCTGTGAAGGTGGTGGTGATGATGCTTTCTGTGTGGGCTGTCCCTTGCTGTGAAGGTGATGATGATGCTTTATGTGTGGGCTGTCCCTTGCTGTGAAGGTGATGATGCTTTCTGTGTGGGCTGTCCCTTGCTGTGAAGGTGGTGATGATGCTTTATGTGTGGGCTGTCCCTTGCTGTGAAGGTGATGATGATGCTTTATGTGTGGGCTGTCCCTTGCTGTGAAGGTGGTGATGATGATGCTTTATGTGTGGACTGTCCCTTGCTGTGAAGGTGGTGATGATGATGCTTTATGTGTGGGCTGTCCCTTGCTGTGAAGGTGATGATGATGCTTTATGTGTGGGCTGTCCCTTGCTGTGATGGTGATGATGCTTTCTGTGTGGGCTGTCCCTTGCTGTGAAGGTGGTGATGCTTTCTGTGTGGGCTGTCCCTTGCTGTGAAGGTGGTGATGATGCTTTATGTGTGGGCTGTCCCTTGCTGTGAAGGTGATGATGCTTTCTGTGTGGGCTGTCCCTTGCTGTGAAGGTGGTGGTGGTGATGCTTTCTGTGTGGACTGTCCCATGCTGTGAAGGTGGTGATGATGCTTTATGTGTGGGCTGTCCCTTGCTGTGAAGGTGGTGATGCTTTCTGTGTGGGCTGTCCTTGCTGTGAAGGTGGTGGTGATGCTTTATGTGTGGGCTGTCCCTTGCTGTGAAGGTGGTGATGATGCTTTCTGTATGGGCTGTCCCTTGCTGTGAAGGTGGTGGTGATGCTTTATGTGTGGGCTGTCCCTTGCTGTGAAGGTGGTGGTGATGCTTTCTGTGTGGGCTGTCCCTTGCTGTGAAGGTGGTGGTGGTGATGCTTTCTGTGTGGGCTGTCCTTGCTGTGAAGGTGGTGATGCTTTCTGTGTTGGCTGTCCTTGCTGTGAAGGTGATGATGCTTTCTGTGTGGGCTGTCCCTTGCTGTGAAGGTGGTGATGCTTTATGTGTGGGCTGTCCCTTGCTGTGAAGGTGGTGATGCTTTATGTGTGGGCTGTCCTTGCTGTGAAGGTGGTGGTGATGCTTTATGTGTGGGCTGTCCTTGCTGTGAAGGTGATGATGCTTTCTGTGTGGGCTGTCCCTTGCTGTGAAGGTGGTGATGCTTTCTGTGTGGGCTGTCCCTTGCTGTGAAGATGGTGATGATGCTTTATGTGTGGACCGTCCCTTGCTATGAAGGTGGTGGTGATGATGTTTTATGTATGGGCTGTCCCTTGCTGTGAAGATGGTGATGATGCTTTCTGTGTGGGCTGTCCCTTGCTGTGAAGGTGGTGGTGATGATGCTTTATGTGTGGGCTGTCCCTTGCTGTGAAGGTGGTGGTGATGATGCTTTATGTGTGGGCTGTCCCTTGCTGTGAAGGTGATGATGCTTTATTAGTGGGCTGTCCCTTGCTGTGAAGGTGGTGGTGTTGATGCTTTCTGTGTGGACTGTCCCTTGCTGTGAAGGTTTTGATGCTTTCTGTGTGGGCTGTCCCTTGCTGTGAAGGTGGTGATGATGCTTTATGTGTGGGCTGTCCCTTGCTGTGAAGGTGGTTGTGATGCTTTATGTGTGGGCTGTCCCTTGCTGTGAAGGTGGTTGTGATGCTTTATGTGTGGGCTGTCCCTTGCTGTGAAGGTGGTTGTGATGCTTTATGTGTGGGCTGTCCCTTGCTGTGAAGGTGGTGGTGATGCTTTATGTGTGGGCTGTCCCTTGCTGTGAAGGTGATGATGCTTTATGTGTGGGCTGTCCCTTGCTGTGAAGATGGTGATGATGCTTTATGTGTGGACCGTCCCTTGCTGTGAAGGTGGTGGTGATGCTTTATGTGTGGACCGTCCCTTGCTGTGAAGGTGGTGGTGATGCTTTCTGTGTGGGCTGTCCCTTGCTGTGAAGGTGGTGATGATGCTTTATGTGTGGGCTGTCCCTTGCTGTGAAGATGGTGGTGATGCTTTATGTGTGGGCTGTCCCTTGCTGTGAAGGTGGTGATGATGCTTTATGTGTGGGCTGTCCCTTGCTGTGAAGGTGGTGATGATGCTTTATGTGTGGGCTGTCCCTTGCTGTGAAGGTGGTGATGATGCTTTATGTGTGGACCGTCCCTTGCTGTGAAGGTGGTGATGATGCTTTATGTGTGGGCTGTCCCTTGCTGTGAAGGTGGTGATGATGCTTTATGTGTGGGCTGTCCCTTGCTGTGAAGGTGGTGGTGATGCTTTCTGTGTGGGCTGTCCCTTGCTGTGAAGGTGGTGATGATGCTTTCTGTGTGGGCTGTCTCTTGCTGTGAAGGTGGTGGTGATGATGCTTTATGTGTGGGCTGTCCCTTGCTGTGAAGGTGGTGATGATGCTTTATGTGTGGACTGTCCCTTGCTGTGAAGGTGGTGATGATGATGCTTTATGTGTGGACTGTCCCTTGCTGTGAAGGTGGTGGTGATGATGCTTTATTAGTGGGCTGTCCCTTGCTGTGAAGGTTTTGATGCTTTCTGTGTGGGCTGTCCCTTGCTGTGAAGATGGTGATGATGCTTTATGTGTGGGCTGTCCCTTGCTGTGAAGGTGGTGGTGATGCTTTATGTGTGGGCTGTCCCTTGCTGTGAAGGTGGTGGTGATGATGCTTTCTGTGTGCACTCTCCCTTGCTGTGAAGGTGGTGATGCTTTCTGTGTGGGCTGTCCCTTGCTGTGAAGGTGGTGATGATGCTTTATGTGTGGACCGTCCCTTGCTGTGAAGGTAGTGGTGATGCTTTCTGTGTGGGCTGTCCCTTGCTGTGAAGGTGATGATGCTTTCTGTGTGGGTTGTTGCATGCACAGCAAACTGGCTGCAGATCCCTTCGCTTCTCTGTAAAGCTGCTTGTGTTTGACATGGCGTGACGTGGCATGACGTAGCTTCCCAGCATGCAAAGCGACACGTTCACAGAGCGCCGTGTTGGAAGAGCGAACAATGAAACATACGCTGAGATGTGAGATGGCCTCTTAGGACCGTGCTGTGCCAATGTCGTGTCCATAGTACAGACGTTTGGTAACCATGGAGAGCGTCTGACCGAGGGAAGGCGGTGTGTAGGTGTGAGGAGAGGTGGTGGCCTCGTGGTAACGCGTCTGCGTTGGAAGAATCTGAGCGCACGGGATCCAACCCCATCCCACACTCACCACTATGTTCTACCCCTCCACGAGACGTTTGTTGTGGTTTGGACACCTTGTCATTCGGATGAGACGATCTAACCGAAGTATCGTGTGTAGCATGCACTTAGCGCAAGTAAAAGAACCCACGGCAACGCAAGGGTCGTCCCTAGCGAACTTGAGACACACACACACACACACACACACACACACACACACACACACACACACACACACACACACACACGTGTCAGTTGTGATCCCGTATTTGCATGAGGCATCAGATGTCCCTTTGAAGCTTGCAACATAAAAGCCGGTGCAAGTGCTGTCAGTAAATGTTGTTTTCACAGCAAAACCAGCACCCTTTGCTTCTGTAAAGCCACACAGTTTCCAAGTCAGTGCGAGTGATTTCAACGCATCCTGCATTCGGCAAACTAGCTTCGTACCATTTGCTCTTTTCGAGCCACACAACTGCAGTATATACTGTTATACACAGCAAACTGGATGGGTGTGATTTTTCTCCATCGAAAGTACTAAGATTAAGTATGCTGTTGAGACAGCAAATAGGAGCGTTCGATCATGATCTAACATATAACTTCATTGTTATTTGTGGATACATAAGGCGGGAATGTTTGCTCATTTTGAGACAAACAACTTTAATGCATTATGTTTATACAGAAAATGTTAACTTTAACGTGTGTGTGTGTGTGTGTGTGTGTGTGTGTGTGTGTGTGTGTAGGCCTCCTTCGGTCATGGCTGACCATGGATAGAGTATATCCGACCTAATGTCTAATTGGGCTATATGCTTGGACCAAGCAGCGTCGCCTGTGACTGTAGAGACCGATGCGAGAGAGACAGCCTCTGTCGCAGCGATCACATGTGTAAGCTGATGCTGGTCTGTCGGCTGCCATCCCTTGTCTGCGAGCTCGCTTTTCTGCTGCAGCAGCTGACAGTTTGTCCTCACCAATCCGTAGCTGATTTTTGAGAGTGCTTCTCCATCTGTTGCGGTCATCTGCAAGGCCCTCCCAGGACTCAGTGTTGATCTCAAGGGCCTTCATGTCACGTTTGCAAACGTCTTTGTATCTCAGCTGTGGGCGGCCGATGCTTCTCTGCCCCGTGGCAAGCTCTCCATAAAGGATGTCTTTTGGGATGCGACTATCTTCCATGCGGTGAACGTGGCCCAGCCAGCGCAGCCGACGCTGTCTCAGCATGGTATACATGGTCGGGAGACCAGCGCGAGTCAGGACTTCGGTGTTTGTCACCTTGTCTTGCCAGGAGATGACGAGTATGCGCCGTAGGCTTCTCAGGTGGAAGGTGTTGAGCCATTTCTCCTGACGAGTATGTGTGGTCCACGCCTCACTGCCATACAGCAAGGTGCTGAGGACGCAGGCGTTGTATACAGCCATCTTTGTTTGTCTTCGTGGTCAGCTTGGGATTTGTCCACACTCTTTGTGTGAGGCGGGCTAGTGTTGTGGCTAGGCTGGCTTCCCGATCCTCTTGTCGATCTCGGTGTCAAGGGAGAGGTTGTCGGTGATGGTGGACCCAAGGTAAGTGAATTGATGGATGGCTTCAAGCTCGTAGTCATCAATGGTGATGGCTGGTGGAGATGGCGTGTCTTGGCCTAGGACGTTTGTCTTCTTGAGACTGATGGTCAGACCGAAATCTTTGCAGGCCTGGGAGAAGCGGTCCATTAGTGACGGCAAGTCCCGCTGGGGGTGGGTCACAACTGCGGCATCGTCGGCAAAGAGCATGTCTCTGATGAGGGCTTCGCGGACTTCTTTCCTTGCTCTTAGGCGGGCAAGATTGAAGAGCCTGCCATCTGATCTTGTCCGTAGGTAGATCCCTTCTTGCGCTGCGCTGAATGCGTGCCTCAGGAGAAGAGCAAAGAAGATTCCAAATAGGGTGGGGGAGAGGACGTAGCCTTGTTTGACACCGCTGCGTGCGTCGAAGGGCTTGGAGAGGTTACCATTAAATTGCACCGTCCCTTTCATGTTGGAGTGGAAGGACTCAATCAGGCTGTGCAGTTTGGGGGGACAGCCGATCTTTCGAAGAGCCCTGAAAAGGCCGTCTCTGCTGACTAGATCAAATGCCTTGGTGAGGTCAATGAATGCGACATACAGGGGCATCATCTGCTCCCTGCACTTCTCCTGGATTTGGCGAAGGGGGAAGATCATGTCTACCGTGGATCTCTCTGCTCGGAAACCGCACTGTGATTCCAGGTAAACGCGTTCGGCCAGTTTCTGCAGGCGGATTAGAAGGACCCGAGCGTAGACTTTGCCTACAATGCTGAGAAGTGAGATGCCTCTGTAGTTGTTGCAGTCGCTCCTTTCGCCCTTGTTATTGTACAGGGTGATGATCTTGGCGTCCCTCATGTCCTGCGATACAGCTCCCTCATTCCAGCACTGACAGAGGACTGTGTGCAGAGGATGCAGAAGAGTAGTCTTGCAGTGTTTAATGAGGTCTGGGGGAATTCCGTCACTGCCAGGTGCCTTGCCTGATGTCATGCTGTTAATGGCCTTGCTGAGTTCGTCCTCGGTTGGCTCTACGTCAAGTTCTTCCATGACCGGCATGCACTTGATGGCATCGAGGGGTGAGTAGGACACCATGTTTTCGGTGGAGTAGAGGTCGGAGTAGTGTTCCACCCATTTCTCCATCTGCTGGCTAGGATCGTTGATTACTTCCCCAGTGGAGGATTTGAGGGGGGCAGTCTTGCTCTGTGTTGGTCCCAGTGCCTTCTTGATGCCATCATACATCCCTCGGATGTTGCCTCTTTCAGCAGCATTCTGTGTCTCTTCGCCGAGCTCTGTCCAGTACTCATTTGCACATCACCTGGCGTTAAGCTGAACCTTACTCCTGGCAGCCCTGAGGATTTGCAGGTTCTTCTTACTGGGTGACCGTTTGTACTAGGTGAGTGCAGCGCGCTTGGCCTCAATAATGGGAGTCATCTCTGATGATCTGGCCTCAAACAAGTCGTGGGACTTCGCGGTTTTCTTCCCAAAGGTGGCCATAGCAATGCAGTGCATGGTGTCTCGTAGCATTTCCCATCTTTCTGTGGCAGAGTCTCTGGGCTGCAATGCATCGAATTCTCTCTCAAAGGCCTCTGCAAACTGTTCTACAAGGTCTGGCTTAGACATCATGCTGACGTCAATGCGAGAGTTCCCTTGTTTCTTTGAGCAGTGGAACTTCTTTGGTTGCAGTCTGATTTGCAGCATACCAGAGAGTGGTCCGTGTCGCAGTCTGCGCTGTGGTAAGAGCGAGTGTGGAGAAGGTTTTTGATGGCAGCTTGTCTTACTAGGATCAGATCCAGTTGGTGCCAATGTTTTGAGCGCGGGTGCCTCCAGGAGACTTTGTGCTGGGGGCTTCGTCTTGAAGAAGGAGTTGGCGATGCACAGTTCATGGCAGGTACAAAACTCAAGTAGTCACTGTCCGTTCTCATTCATTTTCCCCACTCCAAAGGAACGGAGACAGGAGGGCCACGAATCGTTGTCTGCACCACTCTGGCACTGAAGTCGCCCAGGAGAACAAGTTGTTCTGTCCTGGGGATGTTCCTTATGGAACATATATATATATATATACTTATGTATATATATATATATATATATATATATATATATATATGTGTGTGTGTGTGTGTGTGTGTGTGTGTGTGTGTGTGTGTGTGTAACTTCAGTGTGTTCTATTAAAACAGGGACATGCAACTTTAATGCATCCTTTTGATACATAAATATATTTATTGTAATCATTGATACAATGACATAACATTAATGTGTTCTGTAGACACAGAAAATATGAACATTCGCTCATGCTGAGACTGTAACTTTAATGTTTGCCTCTTCTCCAGTAGATTGATACAGTGACGTCATGGCACATAAGTTAAATGCAATTATTATCGTATAGCAAACACTTCATGTTCTTTCCAACAAAGTGATACAATTTAACCCTAGTGTGAATGCTTTCAGTGTATTGCTTTGTACATATGCATGGGTTTCAAACTAAATTCCTGTCCTTGTTTGCGCTTGATTGTCATTTTCAGTTCATGTTAGTGCTTTTGTTCGTGTGTGAACCCTCAAGATGTTATTTATGATCCATCTTCATCTAAAAAGAAAAAGGCATGGTCCACTCTTTGTGCGGTATGGTGCAGTCACGTTCGGTTGTATTCAGGAACCGAGCTTCGAAAGGCGAGAGCTGTGTGCTGCGCGACACCCCTCCCCATCATCTCACCTGCAGGTAACTGAACAGAACGTAGGAACAGAATCCACAGCCTTTCTCACCTGTTTCATGTATTCTGTCGTTCCACGTCGGGGATTTGTTTGTCTGTTTTTGTTTCACTTCTTTTTATTAGTTTATTTATTTGTTTGAGGGTAGGAGTATGGGAGTTGTTTGTCTTTGTTGGATATTCTGTTTGTTTGTTTTATTTGTTTTTTGTTGTTGTTTTTTAATTCAAATATAGCAGATCGTCGAGATTTGTAACCATTACCAATATCAATTTCCTTTTCCTAGAAAAAAAAATCCTCTGATTTTGATGTCTTTTTTTCTGACAACCATGATTTTAATTTTTATCAGATCTACAGATAATTCTGAAGTGTCGGAAGCCCTGTTAAGTCATTCAGTTGTTTTTTCAAGGCTATTGGAAGTACATGGAACCAATGATATCACAATTATGCAAATACGGGTAGGCTAATTCCCCACAACCCAGGCAAGAGCTGAATTCTGTGGTTGCCATTGAGCGTCACCTCTCCATCCACCTTTGTGGGTAGCAGTGAAAATAAGGCAGGAGACAATGGGGAGCACTGGTTCATGCCTGATAGACAAAGAAATCAAACGCTTTCAAACTAAATGGACACAACTTTGAACACAGTTGCGTCTAGCCTTGCTTTCATAATGCGAATCGTTTTTGTTTGTTTGTTTGTTTTGTGGGTTTGTTGTTGTTGTTGTTTTGTTTGTTTGTTGTTGTTGAGGAAGTGTGGATCTTTTATAGAACGTATCAGAATTTATCTCAACAGTATCAAATGCTTTGTAACAATTGATGAAAGTAGTGAGTGTGCATGTGCATGTGTGTGTGTGTGTGTGTGTGAGCGAAAAAGAGTGAGAGAGCATAGCCGTGTATGCATGTCTTTCTCCACATAGCACGTGTGCGTGTTTCCCCTCCAGCTTTTGGTGTCAGTACATCCATGCATGAATGCATCTTTGTTTGCCAGTGTAAGGATCATACAGGTACAGGCGCCCATGTGCTCCATCTAGAGGTATGCTCTCGTCTCTGTCTCTGACTCTCTCTCTCTTTCTCTGTCCATCTCTCTGTCTGTCTGCCCCCCCCCCCCCCCCGCCCCCCCCTCTCTCTGTGTCTGTCTGTCTGTCTGTCTGTCTGTCTCGCTCTCTGTCGCTTTCTCTCTCTCTTCATAATTATGATGTATGCAACGCTCTTTATATTTTATGTTACTGATTTTGCATTATAAAGTGAATAATGACGGAACTTTTTTTTTTTTTTTTTTTTTTTTTTTTTTAGAGAATGCATTTGTATTGTTTTTCCTTATATTCCCAGAAGATGATGTTCTGATATCGAGTTCAGTTGTGTGGGGTGAAGTTTGACGTCAATAAAAATGGCAGAGCTGTATGAAGAAACGGAAGTGGTGTTAATAGGTTGCACGGGAAATAAAGGTGTAACAGGGTAATGATGCCTGTAGTTGATGATTACATGTTCTTGGGAATATTCTTCTCAATGCATCTGGGTTTCTTTGCTGCTTGGAAATATCCAGTAGAGTAAAACAAAAATTGCATTGTTGTGTATTATGTTTTATCTGCTTAATAACAGTTCTGTTGGTCTACATATTGAACTATGCGATACACAGGTTCAACAAATTGTGTAATACATATCAAAAGTAAGGGGATAAATCAAAGCAGCAGTTCATAGTGAAAAAGTTAAATTGTTTAGGGGATAAATCAAAACAGCAGTTCATAGTGAATAAGTAATATTGTGTTGGGGATAAATCACAGCAATAAGTTAAATTGTGTAGGGGATAAATCAAAGCAGCAGTTCATAGTGAATAAGTTAAATTGTGTAGGGGATAAATCAAAGCAATAAGTTAAATTGTGTAGAGGATAAATCAAAGCAAGAAGTTAAATTGTGTAGAGGATAAATCAAAGCAAGAAGTTAAATTGTGTAGAGGATAAATCAAAGCAATAAGTTAGATTGTGTAGAGGATAAATCAAAGCAAGAAGTTAAATTGTGTAGAAGATAAATCAAAGCAAGAAGTTAAATTGTGTATGTGTGTGTGTGGTTCGTCCGTCGGGATCGACGAGGACCATCTAGTCGTCCTGAGGGTTGGTGGGTTGGGCTCTGTGGGTGCGCAGCTGACTGGTCAGGCCAATCCACGCCCAGAAGGTTCTGACGCAGTATGGACAGGGGATGGTGGCGGCTGTCGAGGACTTGCTGGCACTGCTTTTCCTGGCCCGTCTGCATTGCTCTGCTGCAGCGATTCTTTTGGCCTCACAGGATTTGGCGCCTCTGTGGACAGCTGAACGCCACTTTGGTCTGTCCATTGCATTCAGCTCCCATGTGTCGTGGCTGATGTTGAAGGCCTTCAGAGAAGCTTTCAGAGTGTCTTTGAAGCGGCTCTTTTGGCCTCCATGGGAGCGCTTGCCATGTTGGAGTTCGCCGTACAGCACTTTCTCGGGGAGCCGGTGGTCTGGCATGCGAACTACATGGCCTGCCCAGCGCAGCTGGGCCTGCATCAAGATGGTGTAGATGCTGGGCAAGTTTGCACGAGTGAGCACCTGTGTCAGGGATCTTCTCTTGCCACTTTATGCCGAGATGTTTTCTGAGGCTGGTGGTGTGGAAGTGGTTCAGCTTCTTGGCGTGGCGTTTGTAGACCGTCCATGATTCAGATCCATAGAGCAGTGTGGTGAGAACTATGGCCTTGTATACTTTGAGCTTCGTCTCCAGGGTGATGCCTCTCCTGTTCCAAACGTTCTTATTGAGTCTGCCGAAGGCAGCGCTGGCTTTGGCGAGTCTGGCATTCACCTCGTCATCGATGACAACTGTGCGAGAGAGTGTACTGCCCAGGTATGTGAACTTGTCCACCGCGTTCAGTCGTTGCCCGTTGATGAAGATCTTTGGTTCAACGTAAGGCTTTCCTGGAGCTGGCTGGTGCATCACCTCAGTCTTCTTTGTGCTGATTGTGAGGCCAAAGTTGTCACAGGCAGCACAGAACTTGTCGACGCTGTGTTGCATGTCAGCTTCGGAGGCAGCGTTGAGAGCGCAGTCATCAGCAAACAGGAAGTCGTTGACGGTGTCTGTCCTCACCTTGGTTTTTGCTTGAAGCCTCCTGAGGTTGAAGAGTGAGCCATCTGTGCGGTACCTGATGCCAATGCCTACGTCAGCGTCTCTGAAGGCACCTGTCAGCATGGCTGAAAACATGAGACTGAACAGGGTGGGGGCAAGAACACACCCTTGCTTGACTCCGTTGGAGACGGAATGGTTCTGAAGTCTCTCCGTTGTCTTGGACTCGGGCCAGCATCCCATCGTGTAGTTGCCGTGTGATGGTGATGAACTTTCTGGGACATCCGTACTTCGCCATGATTCTCCAAAGGCCATCTCTGCTAACAGTATCGAAGGCCTTGGTCAGATCGACAGAGGTGGAGTAAAGGTCGGCGTTCTGTTCCTGACACTTCTCCTGGAGCTGCCTGGCAGCAAACACCATGTCTATAGTCCCGCGTTCTTTCCGGAAGCCACACTGGCTCTCTGGTAGGAGACCCTGCTTAAGGTGTGCTATGAGACGGTTGAGTAGCACTCTGGCCAGAGTCTTGCCTGCGACGGACAGCAGGGATATTCCACGATGGTTGTCACAGGCCTGACGATTTCCTTTGCGCTTGTACAGGTGTATGATGGAAGCGTGTTTGAAGTCCTGTGGAACTGCCTCATGCTGCCAGATAAGCTGGAACAGCTGATGAAGCTTCTCAGTCAGCGCCATACCTTCTTTGTAGACCTCAGCTAGAATGGAGTTCTGAGCCAGGGCTTTGCCATTTTAAAATTTCCCCTCTT